>NC_056725.1:1480406099-1480491099 GCF_019279795.1 Protopterus annectens
ATACATTGGCTTCAGTGTGGCATGTGGGCATTGTAATGCTTAGTCTACACAGTGATGAACAACCATTTTATTGCTGCATTGTATGGGCTCTACGGGTTCAATCAGTTTCTGACCAAAGTCCCAATTGCCCACTGTACACCCTATATAGCAGGTCTGCATATAGCAAAGAGAGCCTGACTATGTCCATTTTCACAAATTCAGAATAAAAAGTATACAGTGAGTTGTTGGGATTATAGTCAGGGATAGACTAAAACCACCGAGTTCTTGCTTCGGCCTTTTCTGACATGTCCTAGTATGCTGGAGACAATGAATGGTGGTTTCTGAGCTCAATTAAAAGAGCACACATAGACACATATACACGCAGTGTCACAGACTTTGCTACCTAAATTTGCATTGAGAGTTTTCAGTCCTACTGCTATTTCAATTGCTGAAAATCATAATGAAACATAATTTAAACTTGCATGTAAACATCTTGGATTATAGAAATGTGATGTGCTGGAATAATTAAAACAAAAATCAACCGCAGGAACAATGTTGTGATCACTGTTCCATTTAAATACAGCTACAGAAACAATACCATCATCGCTGTTCTTGATTCCATTTGTAAAAGTAGTATTGACAGCTGTAGTGCTGTGATCCCAGCAAAGCCATGGTGACACTAGTCTTACAGTTGGTACAATAGAGTTTGGTCAAGGATGACAGACTGTCTTACAGATTGTACAATACAGTTTGGTCAAGGATGGCACACTGTCTTACATCTTGTACTTGTCTTACATCATTGGTTTGATCAGTCCCTCTAGCATCTGCTATACATGACATCATGGGTAACCCCTGCCTTACCAGATTAGCACAGCCAGTTATGCACTAGATATTGGCTATTTCTACAAATATCAGAGGATGCAATGCCACTGGCATGAATCTCACCATTTTGGTGGCATTTTCTCTTTTTTTATTACTTGATAATTGTTGAGCATCAGCTCTGGACCTTGATATTTGCTAGAAAAGGTTTTCAAGGGAAGGTCCATGCATGCTCAACCTGGTTGACTTCTTTCAGAAGGCCACCAAAGCAATGGATAATGACAAAAAAGTTCACACTGCCAAATTTGACTTGGCCAAGGCATTTGACACAAGTTCTATAATTAGCAATTTTCCATTGGATGTTTACACACAGGATGCACAAGAGAAGTGGAACACCTTCCAAATACCCAGACAGAGGAAAGATTTGCAAGCTCTCCACAGAAAGCTTCCCCACTGAATTGGACAACCAACCACTGTGAATTAAGGACACTGAATGTTGTGCTATAATCATAAATATCTAATACTAACTCCCCCCCCAAAAAAAAACAATGCTATTTAGCTCTATACTTTACTTATATTGCTTAACCTATCTGTTATCTCTGGCAAAAAAACATACTGAGTGGGAGTGTGTTTTTAAACCCTTCTCTCCCTCTCAAACTTCCCTCAGAAAATACCTTCAAATATAACTTCCCCCACTACTAGTCCTTAATATTTTTTATAAGGCCAAGGACACTGCATGAATGGGTCCAAATAATATCTTGGATGCCTTCTAAACAACATGAAACATGACCTAGCAGGCTCTCTGGAATTGCTATTTAACTGTAGCATCCAAAAAGGCTTCATTCCTCATGAATGTAGAACAGCAACAGTCATCCCTCTGCACAAAGATGGGACATCTACAGACCCTGGAAACTACAGACCCATAAGTCTCACTAATCTCATATGAACGTCATGGAAAGAAGTATGATGGAAAAGATCAATAATGATACAGGAAACCTCCAGACATTGGACCCAATCCACTTTTGTTTTGTCAAGGGAAGGTCCATGCATGCTCAACCTGGTTGACTTCTTTCAGAAGGCCACCAAAGCAATGGATAATGACAAAACAGTTCACACTGCCAAATTTGACTTGGCCAAGGCATTTGACACAATACCCCACTCAGGAATTGTTAACAAACTCAAGAGTTTAGGTATAAAACCTTATACCACCTGGTGGATAGCCAGCCAGCACACAGACCAGACCCAGGAAGTTAGACCTGGGGGGGTCCACCTTTACAAAGATGCCATTCACAAGCAGAGTGCCTCAGGGATCAGTCCTTGGACCATTCCTTTTTGGCATTTACTTCTCCAAAATGTAAATGCTAATGTCTAATGCCTCTGGCTGACTAAATTTGCAGATGATTGCAAATTAGGAGCAGTTATAGAATCCCCTACTGATACAAATGTTCTCCAGGAAGGGCTGATGCAGATAAATAACTGGTGTCAGAGCCATGGGCTAAAATTAAATATCAAGAAATGCATAACAGTATCCTTTGGGAAGTCATCCACCCCTGGTAATTATCATATTTACAACACACCACTAAAATTTGACCCAGTAGTCAGGATCTTGAGGACACACATTGAGAGTAATCTAGCCTTTGACCATCACATGCCTACCGCAGTGAGGAAATAATTCTATGTTATACAACTTATATACAAAGGTATGGCATCTAGGGCCAAGGAAGTCATTGCTCCGCTGTATTCAGCATTCATCAGACTATCATTGAATACAATGACCCCTTTGGTCTTTACCTAACCAGACAAATCCAACAATCTAAATGTCCACAGATGTTCCTCACTAAAGGAAAACAAAGTAAAAGTAACATGTCCTATGCAGACTGCCTCAAGGCCCTGCCCCTGTATTCTGTCTACATTGTCAAACCCCACACTGATGGACCTCCTGCATATCCAAAAAACAAACAGCACCAGAATTACCTATTCTAAACACTTAAAATGTGTCTGTTATATAAATAGGACCTGCTAGAGAGACAAGTATGCATCCCCGAGACTGCCCATTCTCTAGAATAGGCTTCCCATCCATGTGAAGCAGATGTGCCCCGTAACTTAATTCATGTATGACTTGGACAATTTGATGAGGAAAAAGAAAGTCATCTCTAGTTTAGCACTTCTGTCTGTAATGGACACAGGCATCCTGTAAATGGGTCATCTCCCATGCCACTGCTTACAGTTACCAAATGTCTGACAACATTTCAGAGATTTGAGATGCATGGCTAAGCTTAAAAGGGCTCTTGTGATTGTCCACCTTGTAAACATCTATGAACCTATGAACCTATAGAGTGAATAACCTCTTAACTGTGGAGCATTTTCAGACTGTCTGTCCTCAGAATATTTTGTCTTGTTTTTTTTTTTTTTTTTTTTTGCTGCTTGAAAAGCCTGTACCTCAGAAATGGTTCAACACATGTGAATGTTTCATGGAATGTTATTGGAATAATGTAAAACTTCACTGGACTGGCCTCCTACCTTGAAAGAAAAAGGAGCAGATGGATCTTGAATTTTAACAAAAAAAATAATAATTTTTTTAAATGTTATTGTTCATGCCTCAGTATATACAGTGAATGAGAAGATCACCTTTATACAGAACCATATAGTCACTTTAGGTCTAAAATCACCAATATTATGGTTTGATATTTTTTAATTTTACCCTGAAGAGAACTGACAGCTGCACATTTCTGTTCAGCTGCCTGTTTTATAAAAGATGCACTGTCTCAATTTTCTAGCCTGAATTCCAGCCTAACTTCAAATGTCAGTATCTCCCTAATATGTCAAGATATCATGGAATTTATAGAACAAGATCCCTTGACACATTCATTTTAGTTCTGTTTTACATACTGTAACATATTTTATTGAAAGTATATAACAGAATCTCAAATGTGGGGATGCCTCTCTGACTATAAAGTATGTGGATTTTGTTATAGCATACAAAAATGACAGAAAATATTACCTTTTCCTATAAAAGAGCATTTGGGGTTTTCAGTTCATAAGAGCACATCAATAATATGATTCAGACACTTAGTGTATTTGTCAGCTTCAAAAATGGCAAAAATATATTTTTAGGAAAATGAATAGCAAAACCAGACCATCAAAGTGGCTATATAAGACTACTGATGGTATAAATGATCATTTTTCTGTAACAATAAGAAGTATTATATAAATTGTTTTAGAATAATAAATCGTTACCCTAGGATACAAAATAGGATCCGCGGTGGTGGTGCTGTGGTAGCGTTGTCACCTCACAGTAAGACGCTGTCCGGTTCGATTCTCAGCTAGAGCTTCTTCTGCGTGGAGACATGCGTGAATGGGCATACCTTCATTGAAGGTTGTACGTCAGGGCTGGCAACTCGGCATGTAAAAATCAACTGCCACTCATTAGCGGACCGGAGTTCCGCTGGGGTGACCCCTAACAGGGAAAAGCCGAAAGACACAACAACAACAACAACAACAACTCTAGGATACAAAATGCACTGAACTAGTAGCTTCAGCTATAAAGACACATATACAACTGTATATGCAGTAATGCAGTTTATAGCACAGAAGTCTAAATTGGCAGTGGGGGGGGGGTGGAAACACAAGTCCAATGACAAAATAAATATATATATATATATATATATATATATATATATTCAGTTGAAATAAGTAGGATTTTGACTTCTAATGCACTCTACTCATCATAGAGGTATTTAAGACTCTTATAGTACTCAGTATACTGAGCAGAAGTTCATGACAGCACCCACAATAAAACCAGAGTATAATGCAAAATGCCAGACAGTAGCAATAAATGCACATGAACTAAAGCCACTAGTTCCATCTCTGAAAGACTATCTTGGTCCACCTTCGAGATCTCATTATGAATCCTTTTGGTAATAACAACATGGTGGTCAGCTAAAAAGCACACTTAAGAACCTCTGCATGCATCTTTTCGAACACATCATGCAGAAACAAAGACCCCAGAGGTTCATAACTAAAAAGATCACCAGACTAAAGACCCTCAGTTACCAAGGCTGGCTTGAAACTCTATTCTACAAACACTCAAACTAAAGGTTTGAATTTCCATCAACAGGCAAATAAGATATGCTGGAGGGACAAAGCCATTACTCAATATTTCCTCCATTTCTGTATATGTTATTTAAAAAAAACTTAAGTGATACCCTTACTTGCTTTAAGGCAAAACCTGATGATTAGATAGGTGCCCTTAAATTCATTCCACTCCTGACTTGTTTTTCCATGCAAAAAGTCGTGTCCTATTCCTCTAGTTTGTAAGCGGTTAGGAATCTATGAATCTATAAATATGTGCGATGGCTAGCAGTTTCACTTCTTTTATTCTTCATCATAGTAGTAGGACATGTGTAGTCAGACCATGGCCAGTTACTATACAGTCTAAGCATATGTGATCAGTTGTTCTTAACAACCAGTTGCAGTGCTGAGTCAGCAATCTCTAGTCACATATTACTATGACTAGAAGCTACTGAAAACTGTCTGGTCTGACTGGTTTCCCTTAGCAAGACAATATCACAGTAATATGCAACGAGTTTACAATGGATGCCGAACATCAGACAGTTCAGGTCATCACACTATACTGATATGACAAATGTCAACCCCTTCACAGATGCTGGATGCTGTAGAGAAAGCACTGCCAAAATATATTACTAAATTGCAACATGTTTAAACTATATATCACAATCCAGGGCTACTAATGTAATGATTAATTATTTAGTGTAATGAACACAAAAAAAAGCAACACTTATGTTGCAGCATGCTTTCTTCAACAACTCACAATGGCCAATAATGCTGCATTGCAGCATACACCTCCAGAGTCAACAGAGCTGGATTGTGGTTAAATAAGGCCCTGTGTGGGATAATGAACCAGTCCCCTGCTAACCATACCAGTATCACATTAATTGTCTGTCTCTCCCCAATTACCATAAACACTATTCATACCTGTCTGCTTGCACACTATTTTCTTCTTTAGTTTTACTGTTATATTACAGATTTACATTTCATGTAAAACTTGTATTTTACATTTTACAGCAGAAAACAATGACAAACAAAAACACTCTCACACTGAAGACAGACTTAGCAGGACAAACAGTAAACATCTCATCCCTTGAAACTCAGATTTAGTGAAAATGTATCTGGCCACCCATTAAACTACAAGAGAGGGATGCTGGAACTCATAGTCAAACAGCATATAGTGAAGCACTAATGGCTATGAGAAAGGTGCAGGAATTCAAAAGACAAGTGCATTTGCTAGCAGATTGGGACAGCCTACTGGAATCAACTGCCCCTTTTCAGGGGCAACTCAGACCACTGTCTGGTGAAGTGACTAGGTCAGTCATACAATTGTCAAACAAAGGCTGAGGGAGCAAACTCTGCAGTACACGATGCAGCTCATCATTAGCTCATAGCCTTACTTATCTGCAACAAGTACCAGACAAACTGCTGAACGCCCAACAGTGTGGATTTCACAATATGTACCCGCAAAAAAAGCAAGCTAAATTAAAAATGTATTAGTAGTTAAAATATTAACAACAAACTCATATACTTCATGCTGTGCAATTTATTCACAGCCAAATAATAAAGACACTGTGAAAAATGATTAAAGCAAGGAAATCAAGAATCCTATCCAAAGAACACAACTCATATGATGATGCTCTCGTTTGTTACAACTGATTTCTTACACCATAACTACTCTGGTATGCAGGAACCAAGGGCTTAGAGTCACACACACAGACACACACACACACACACACACACACACACACACACACACACACACACACACACACACACACACACACACACACACACACACACACGCAGATGTGGCCATTAGTTACAGCCCCTTTTACAATTGTGCACACCTCAAATGTTTGCTTGCAGTTGAATGAATGAACAAATACATAAATAATGACTGAGAAGTATTTTTCAGCTTATTAAAAAAAAACCTCAACAGGACAGAATGAATAAGCAATGTACCATAAAACTAAATACAAATCAAGGCATCAACAAAATGGGGTCCTATTGTGTTATCGCAGACGCATTTTGTCAAATGCGTCTTGATAGAGCCCAAAAGAACGAAAAGGCAAAATAGTGAAGTGGCTTTCCAGCGAATTCTTTTCCTGGGAAAGAATTTGCTTGGCCGCTTTCATTACTTTGTTGTTTTTGGCACTGTAGTGCAATCTCGAAGTTGGTATATTTAAGTAGAGGGTGTGGGGGGGTCACAGCCCCCCCACGTCAGGGGGTGTGGGGGTGAAGCCCCTACATTAT
Source organism: Protopterus annectens (assembly GCF_019279795.1). NCBI lineage: Eukaryota > Metazoa > Chordata > Ceratodontiformes > Protopteridae > Protopterus > Protopterus annectens. The sequence continues at coordinate 1,480,413,222 of NC_056725.1, forward strand.
GTAATGTTTAAATTTTTTTTTTTTATTTTGGAACAGCGATTTGTTTTTCCCTTGGAAAAAAATTGCTGTTCTGAGGTTTCGACGTTGTAAGCTTTCGCTTATATGGGGTTGATTAATTATTGTTCACTTTTGTAAGCATGCGATATAATATAGACCCCCCACCAAAACAACAGGAAGACTAAGCACATAAACATTAGTTTATTGCTTTCATTCTTTAATTTGCTTCAGAATTTCATCAAAACAGGTTACAAGACAGCCACAGATTTTACAAGGAATAGAGAAAGATACCTGTCAGCTTCTTTGCTCAAGAATTGTAGACAAAGCCAGAAATAATGGGAGGACAAAGGTCCCAAAAGGAATACATTTTAAATATTATTATATTTTAGTAACATCATAACAAAGGAGCTGAAACAGTTGTATTTTTATTATTTTATCTGTTTGTTAACGGTAGTGGTGCTGCGGTAGCTTTGTCGCCTCACAGCAAGACGTTGTCGCTTTCGATTCTCAGTTAGAGCATCTTCTGTGTGGAGGCATGCATGAATTGGGCGTGCCTTCGTTGAAGGTTGTGCGTAAGGGCTGGTAACTCGGCACGCAAAAAAACACTACCAAACATTAGCAGACCATGTGGCGACCCCTAACCGGGATAAGCCGAAAGACACAACAAATCTGTTTGTTAACCAGAAAAAAACATTGGACAAAGTGTCCCTTTTCAGGGTGGAACCAGAAGCACTGTCTGGTTAAATGATTTGCTCAGTAAGGAAATGATGGTAGAAGGATTCAAACCCTGTATTTTGAGTACATGATGCAGTTCATTATCTTAAGTACTAGGCAGATCTATTTCACTTAAAAAACTTAACAGAACAACAGGTGTTGCATGGACATATATTTTCTGAACAATTAGAACTATGAAACTCTATTCAACATTATTGACTAGCAGTAATCCTCAATGATTTACCAGAAAAAAGATGTGATTGGACCAGAGCATAAATATGAGACAAAAAGACAGATAAGTGGCAGACTACTATAATTCACTTAAAAAATTAACAGAGAAGGCTTTGCAACTATACAACGCTAATGACTGGTGTTAATGACTGAGTGTTATCTCAATGATTTATCAGAAAATTAAGAGGTTAATAGAGGTCTGGCAGTTAGTGCACAGAATTAAGGCTCTAAGCTCTTAATAATCTGCGTTCTGTAGTCAAGACTGCTGGGTTTGAGTCTTTCTATCTCCATTTTCCTTATGTGTGACTGTGCAAATCGCTTAACCAGGAAATGTGTTGCCCTAAAGTGTTTTTTTCTGATTAACAGATAGATTTAAAAAAAAGATGGTGCATAAATACAAGGCAAAGTCAATCTCTGAGTGACACGATTCTAATGACTTGTCTTACTGACTGACTGAAATCCTTTTAGAGTAAAATTAAGAAATCCAGGTGGTCTGCTTAGGAGCTGTGCAGTCCAGAACTGAGTTGGAGGTGGTTGCTTCATTGAAGGGACATAAACGTACACATACTCACACACACAGTTTGCATAGATCCTTGTTGAAAAACTAACTTCAAGTATCCCATTTAGCATAATAATATGCATCTAAAATCCTCCTTTTAAAACAATTTATTGAGCATTCAATTCAAGTTCGCCAGTTCAGTTGCCATTCAGTCTGCCCATTTCAAGTCTTCCTGCCCATTCATGCAGTGTACACCTATGACTACTGTACACCTATAATCTTGCCTTCTGGTGCTTACATGTATGATGATCAGTGGATTGTGTTCGGGGGGTGAGAAAAAGGAAAACAGTTTAGCATAGTATTAAGTCAGCCATGCCACCTCTAGAATCAAGGTCCCTGGGTGGCCACCCAAGTAATCTCTATTATACTGCATACACACACTTATGTATACTTGTGCATACACGGACTTGTGCACAATCACACACATGTACATGCATATCCCACACAACAAAAACTGAAGTAAGGATTTTAGTGTCCCTCTTCTGAATGGACAGTAAAGGCCATAAACATTGTACCTTTACAGGTTTTTGCAAAGCTCGAATGCTGAGGATAAAATGTATGTATGTATGTGTGTGTGTGTGTGTGTGTGTATGTGGGGGGGGGGGGGCTTGCCTCCTTAGAATTATGGTTCTGTTGCCTTTGGGAGCACTGCCAATTCAGTCTTGGCCTTGGAACACCAGGTAAGCTGTTTGACCTTGTACAGATATTGCATGGGTAACTGAAGTCTGGCAATACTGTTTAAGGGTTTTTTGTGGACTGCAAGAAGATATATGACCATGTACCACAAAATGCTATGTGGGATCATAAGACTCATAGGAAATACAAGGCAACTGAGTTTTGTTAATTTCTCTCCAAAAATGACCATGAGTCTTTACATATTTGGCTCTCATGTTTAATATATTTTTTCAATATAGAATCTACTACTTTGGCACAACTATAGGTGATACAATTATGTGCATACACTAGTGGCCTCATAGGAGGATTTTCTATATTTTTATGTACTTTTGGTATGCCAAATAACAATGGAGGTTTTGGCGCCATCATGGTCATATAGTTGTACATGTCCAAATCAATCTTTAGTTCTATGAACAAATCATTGACGTATGTTTTTATTCTAGCATAAGCGATATTGAGTTTGTTTCCGGAGACACTGTCATATGTCTCCCTATTTAATAGTAGTTTCATCCTTTGTTTGTAATAATCTATGTGCATAATAACCAATCCCCCCTCCCTTATCTGGTTTCATAAATCGGAGGGGCAGTTTTTGTATGTCACTTATTGCACATCTTTCCTGGTTAGTGATGTTTCTTTCACTTTTAAGCATTTTGCTATTCTCTATACTGTATCTCAAATCTATTTTGCACATTTTTTCAAATAGTGCAATACTATTCTGTAATGGTGGATTATATGTGCTAGTAGTGTGAAATTCAGTCTCATTGTGTATGTTTGTCCCCATAATAACGGCTAAATTGACCTTATGTACAAATAGTTTAAAATCCATAAGAGTTTGTGCTAATAGTGCCTTCTTTTAGTTTTTTCTATTAATTGATTAATTGATTAATGCTCTCAAAAATTGACCAAGACATTAAAAAGAGTTTAGACTTTGAACGTTACAAATTTGATTACAATAGAACATTTGAGAGCATTAATCAATTAATGGAAAAACTAAAATCTACAAAAATGAAAAAAATGCAGCGTGACAAAACAGCATATAGAAATGGGACAGCATATCCTAAACCCCCACCACCTCAGGTATGGAAACAAATAGGAGCATCTATAAGAGAAAGTGAAAATAGTGAGACCCAGGAAAACGAACCACAGATGATAAATAGAGCAAATGATACTGGTAGAAATGACAACTATGAAGTTAGAAAAAGTGAAAGAATCATACAGAAAAACAACCACAACAGATGGAATAGTTCCAGCAACCAAAATCTTGACAATTGTGAACATTTTCACCATCAGACCCAAAATCACAACCCTCGGAGAGGGAAACAACAACGCCCCAACAACAACAGGAGGCGGAGGAAATAGAGGACATACCTGCTAGTAATAAAAGGTACTGTAAACTATTGACCAATGCACAAAAAGACTTTACAGTTTACAACTAAACAGAAACTGAAATTGACCTTGATCTGGTTGAACTCTTTGCTAAAGGTCAAACTTTTGTAATAGCAGAGAAGGTACGGTTAGCACAAACTCTTATAGATTTTAAACTATTTGTACATAAGGTCAATTTAGCAGTGATTATGGGGACAAACATACACAATGAGACTGAATTTCACACTACTAGCACATATAATCCACCATTACAGAATAGTATTGCACTATTTGAAAAAATGTGCGAAATAGATTTGAGATACAGTATAGAGAATAGCAAAATGCTTAAAAGTGAAAGAAACATCACTAACCAGGAAAGATGTGCAATAAGTGACATACAAAAACTGCCCCTCCGATTTATGAAACCAGATAAGGGAGGGGGGATTGGTTATTATGCACATAGATTATTACAAACAAAGGATGAAACTACTATTAAATAGGGAGACATATGACAGTGTCTCCGGAAACAAACTCAATATCGCTTATGCTAGAATAAAAACATACGTCAATGATTTGTTCATAGAACTAAAGATTGATTTGGACATGTACAACTATATGACCATGATGGCGCCAAAACCTCCATTGTTATTTGGCATACCAAAAGTACATAAAAATATAGAAAATCCTTCTATGAGGCCACTAACTAGTGTATGCACGTAATAGTATCACCTATAGTTGTGCCAAAGTAGTAGATTCTATATTGAAAAAATATATTAAACATGAGAGCCAAATATGTAAGGACTCATGGTCATTTTTGAGAGAAATTAATCAGATTGAATTCAAAAATTAATTCAATTTTATGACAATTGATGTAAAAGATCTATACACATATATCCCCCATCAAGAAGGGATGGAATGGGTTTCTAGAAAATTAAAACATTTAGGAGGCCCAGGTAAGGAAATCGATTTGATAGAGGAGTTGCTGGACATTATTTTATCAAACAACTACATTATTTTTGATAATGCCTTCTACCTACAAAAAGTGGGAGTTGCAATGGGGTCTCCACTTGGGGCAAGCTTTTCTCTCTTTTTTTCTCAAAATTCTTTTTATTGATTTATAAAGTATGACATAACATCAAACATCAAAATATTTTGAATATTCTCATATAGGAGTTGATAAAAGTTATACAAACTTGTAATAATGCATTACAACTCATGAAGGTGAGAGCAAAAACATACAACAATATATACAATATATACAGTTGGTAACCAAGAATCAAAATCTGCAGTGATACTAAATTCAATATGAGACAGTGAAGTATGAGAGTAAATAAATCCTGATTCTGTACCATGACAAGGAATTTAACAACTATTCGTCCTTATTGATAATGTAAAGGACCTTCTCTAAAGCTTTATTATTTAAAACCCTTTTCCTAGGACTTTTCCACATAGTTTTATGCGCGGAAATGTACAAGTATGCCATTGTTCTAAAGGTATTCCAATTTAATTTAGTACGATCAAGCCAATTTTTGGTAATGTAAAGTTTTATAAGAGAGCAAATGAATACAAGCACATGTGTGTCTAATTTAGAGAGATGTATTATAGGTATGTGTAGAATTGCCATTTCCCATGATAAAGTGGATTTGTGATACCCCATTTTCTGTAACCTTACTTTCAAGGAGGTCCAAAGTTTATGTGAGAAGTGGCAATACCAAACAATATGTAAAAGGTCAGCTTTAGGGAATGAGCAACAAGGGCAAGAAGAGGATTTGCTAGCGTCAAACTTATTGAGTTTGGAGGGAGTATAATATGCATTATTATTTATCATCAATTGGGTATAAACTAATTTCTTGAAAGGGGAGTATTCCAGGGTGTTTCTAATGGCCAAAAGCTTTAGATTATCTGTTAATTGAGAACTGTGTTTATCCCAGAAGTTTGAAAAGAGACATGACGATTGTTGTATTAATTTAGTTAATAAGTTATATGATTTTGACAACATTTTCTCAGGTAGAGATAATGTTTTGATTATCGTTTCTAAATTATTAAGAGTCTGCTCTCTTTGTTTTGTAATATCACAATTGTCTAAAGCCACATCCCTTAATTGACGTAGAATTATAGTATATTTACAGTTGACTTTCAGAGTCTTCCGTAGTTCGGTCAAGGACAAGTCTTTATATTTCAAAAGCTCCCAAACTTTCATATTTTTTATAAGGGGATAATTTGTAAGGTTAAATGATGTATTATCCAGCTTAAGATTAGGATTCAAGTGAAATGGTTGGAGTAGATGAAAAGTATTATCCATATTGATAAGTTTTAATAATTCCTGAAATGCTTTGATCTTATGTTTTAGGACATTCGAGATTTTGAGAGTGTTCATGATATCTGAAGAGATGAATGGAATGGCTGCAGGGTTTATATTTTTGGATATAATATATTGATGCCATATCTTAACCCAGCTTGGTAAGTTATTGGGGTAAATATTATTCAATTTAGAAATGGACAATAGTTTATTTGCCAAAATAATTAAGTAATAGAGATATAGATTTGGCAATCCCAAACCCCCCTATCTTTAGAAGTAGTTAATTTATAATAGGATATCCTAACTGCCTTAGGAAACCCCAAAAATTTAGCTAGTTCTTTATTTACTTTGTCAAAGAAAGATTTAGGGATTATTTGATCTGAAGAGTTAAATTGGTACAAAAACTTGGGAAGAATATTCATTTTGATTATGGCAGCTTTTGATAGGAGTGATAAATTCAGAAGTTCCCATCTACACATATCTAGCATTATTGATGACCAAACTTTATATAGGTTATTTTGAAATGAAGATAAGCTATTATGCTCCATATGAATACCCAGATATTTAACCCCATACGTAATATGGAAATGAGAATCAGGGAAAAAGTATGATTTATGCACCAAATGATTTAAAGAGAAAATATGAGTCTTTTGAGAATTAATGTGATAGTTTGACGCAATTGAAAATTTCTCAATAGAATTCATTATTTTTTTAAGATCTGAGATAGGAGTTTGAAAGAATATAACTAAGTCATCAGCAAAGGCTGAGGAAAATAAATTAGTGTTGAAAATCCTAGGAATCTTGTGGAATGTATTTTGAGACATGTACAAAAGTAAGGGTTCCAAATACGAATTGAAAAGAAAGGGAGATAAAGGACAACCCTGTCTCGAACCATTAGTCAACTTTATAGGAATTGAATTGATTCCGTTAATATATAGTCTAGTAAAGGATTCTTTGTACAGAGTTTTGATAAAATTTATAAAAGTAATGGGGAAATTAAAACAGGACATAGTTTGAAAGAGGAAATTCCAACTCACTCTGTCAAATGCATTTGTTGCATCACGAATCAATGCATATAATGGGTTGGTGTCATGTTTTGTAAGATGTATAATGGATTCCAAAGTCAGGGTATTGCCCCAAACATGTCTGTGGGACATAAAACCTGTCTGGTTTGGTGAAATTATTGATGATAGAACGTTCTTCAATCTATTGGCTAGAATAGAAGACAGAATCTTGATATCTACATTGATTAATGAAATCGGTCTATAATTGCGGGGGTCCATTTTATCTTTATTATTTTTCAGAATTAGTATGGTTTTTGAGGTGTTCCAGTGGAGATTGGATATATCATTTATTTTTATGTAATTATACACTTTAAGAAGAAAGGGAGCAACTACTGATTTAAAAGATTTAAAGAAATTAGGTGTAAATCCATCAGGACCAGGGGATTTGCCAATTTTTAGCCTATCAATTGACTCCGTGATTTCTAAGAGACTAAGAGGAGCTGAAAGAATACTTTGCTGTTTTTCATTTAAAATGGGAAATATTATGGAACTTAGAAAACTATTTATATGACTATTTTCTATAGAATTAGAGGTTTTGGAATATAAATCTGTGTATAGTAAAGAAAAAAGTTGCAAAACTTCCTTGCCCGTGTTATATATTTGATTTTTGTATTGTATGGGCTATATTTTGAATCTATCAAAGTTTTTTTTTATTATTCTTGCTAAGGTTTTGGAAGGAACTTGAGCCCATTCTGAGTAAGTAATTAATAATCTTTGCTCCAGTATTGAGAGGTTATTTTGATGTAATAATATAAGTTCTTTTTGATAATCTATAATCTGCTTATCATATGAGGGGTCCGGATTTAACCTATATCGATTTTCAAGAGACTGAATTTTTAGTTTTAGAAATATTTCTTTACTATTAAATTGCTTTTTAAGATATGCAGCTTTACCAATAAGCATTCCCCTTAACCTAGCTTTGCATGCCGCCCATTGTACATCATAGGGAATATCTGTTGAATCTAAATTGTTTTCCATATCCTGAATTATTTCTATACACTCTTTACTAACTTCTTCATTAGAAAGCAAATTTTTATTTAATGTCCAAGTATTCCTTTTAAGTGCATGACTAGGGTTAAAATTTAGATTTAATTTTACTAAAATTCTAGAATGATCAGAGAAAAATCTGGGCTCAGTAATAAAATCTAATAGCAATTGTGAGAGAGAAATAGATATAAGAAAGAAATCCAACCTAGACCATGAATGATAGCATTTAGAATAATAGGTATATATATCTTTTTTTATTTGAGTATTTAGTGAGTTGTAAAGGGTTTATGAGATTATGCTCCAATATTAAATCTTCAAGAGCAAAGCATGCTTGTTGATTATGTGTAGAGGTACAGCTTGTACGATCAATATCTGGGTTTAGTACAGCATTCCAGTCCCCACCTACTATAACAAAGTGATCTTTGTAAGAAGAAAGGATATTGTAAATCTGTAAAATAAAAATATGTTGATAACTACAAGGACCGTAAAGATTTAGTATCAACAGTGGTTTATCCAAGTTTTGTATGGTAGAAGTAAAGTAACACCATCTACCTTCATTGTCATATTTTTCTTCAATAATAGTTCCCTGAAATTTTTGTTTAATTTTGATAACCACCCCCTAGAATTAGAAGTGTCCCCTGAAGCAATTATTTTTTTGATCCACTTTTTATTTCTTACTGTGTACCAGTCATCCCTGGGAATATGTGTTTCTTGCAAAAAACATATATTGGCTTGCGATTTATACATTAAATGATATATTAAGGATTTCTTGTCTTTGTTTTGAATCCCCCTTACATTCCAGGAATCAATTGTTAATAAATTAGTCATGCGTTTATTAACGGTCTGTTAAGAGAGATGCTACACATTAAGTTGTTTGTATATAAATAAAGGATAAGTAAGAAGAATAAACAAAATTTAGTCTCAATATGACATAAATTACTTATAAGTGTACGTTTCAAGATAGAATTAACTCTAATCTCATAACCTTCCCTCTTCCCTACCCCAGTGCCTACCCACCTTACCTTATCTACAGAGAGAAGATAAAAATACCTATATGTACCTTGTATGTACTTGGTTACCAAAATCACTGAAATATAGGAAGAAAATTTAAGTAAAGTCCTAAAAAGGACTATAGCAAATTAATGAAACTAAACATATTTACATAACTATCCAAACATAAGATGCCCGACATAATCATTCCCCATTCAAAAGTGTGCTCATATACTCCTGTGTAATTAAATATAATTGTGTCAAATGTAAATATATTGTTAATCTAGTACTATAATATAGATTTGTGATGTGAGATATTAGTAAGATAAAAATATATTTAGTGAATAGTAATATAGTAAAATCTCTATACACATATAATCATAAGCGTAAGTAGTAATGTACAAATATGTCTCAAACCTAAAAAGATTAAATGTTATTAAGAATATTAGATCTTCACATTTAAATATATACTGTATTACTTTGTACTATTAAACCATAGAAACAGTATATCTCTGACAAGTCTTCTTTACTATTGTCTAAACCAAATTGTAAGCCTCGAGTATAAATAAATTGTTTTGATATTGAGAAAATCACCAAATCTAGTATAAAGTCACTCAATGTGTTGAAATAACATGTCTCCCATTTCTTAATAAACATAAATCAATTATGTAGGATGTTGTTTTAATTCCTAACATGGGTGTATTTAAATTATGGAGCCATGTATTAATGCATGCTGAAATGCTTGCCTAAAGTTTCAGATTACCCTTAAATATTGTGTTACCTCCTAACACTCCCAATATAGTCATTTAAAATATGCTGTAAAACATATTTATAACAAAAATTATAAGTATGTATTGTATAGGCAAAAAGATACACATTTAAACCTATCAGCATTTGAAATCAAATAGATATGTACATCAAACAATATCAGAAATGCTTAATTTGTTTTGCGCAAAACATCAAGAAAACTTATATCATATAAAAAGCCATAAAACATAAAACAAGCATTATTCTGATTAAAATATCAATCATAGAGGCACTAACACCTTCGCACGTACACAGGTGCGGTCCCAAACAAGTAAAGGGCTTCCTGCTGCACACAAAGCATATTGTCCCAACCTGCGAGAGAAAAGCCACTTAATTGTGAAAACAACGCTGCTACAAATAAGATACATTCTCTGAGAGAGAAAATCTGCAGCTCTCAGGATGCAAGACTTCAGTAAATCAGGAAGTCATTGTGTTATTTCCTAACAATCCCAATAAAGTCATTGAAAATATACTGCTAAACATATTTATAACAAAAATTATAAGTATGAGCTTTATAGGCAAAAAGTTACATATTTCCCTCAATTAGTTATTACACCATCTCCAGCATACTGAGAATTATAAAATTACCTTATAAGTAACATTAAAACCTAGTAGCATTTGAAATCAAATAAATATGTATATCATACAATATCAGTATTGTTTGGTTTGTTCTGCGCATAACATCAAGGAAACTTATACCTTATAAAAAGCCATAAAACATGAAACAAACAATGTTCTAATTTAAATATCAGTCATAGAAGCACTTATACCTCCGCACATACGCAGAGACAGTCCCAAACGAGTAAAGGGCTTCCTGCTGCACACAACGCATATTGTCCCAACTTGCGAGAGAAAAGCCACTTACTTTTGAAAACATCGCTGTTACATACAGGATACAGTCTCCGAGCGAGAAAGTCTGCAGCTTTCAGGATGTAAGACTTCAGGAAATCAGGAAGCCATACTCTGAGTAGATGGACGACTGAGGGTATCAGGTTACATCTTTTTCATCATACGTTCTGAAACCCTGTCAGCAGATTACAGGGCGTGTAGCTCAAACAGCTTAATTCTGACAGGAAAATCAGATATTGCTTCTCCTAGCGCTATTGATGTCATCCTGAAAGTTTTATAGAGGGAAAAGAAGCGTGACTGTTTCTAGACATAACTCCATGGAATTTCAGTCAAGATTAGTGACGCTATATAGCACGAGAGACCAGATAATTTTCCCTCCATTCTGTTAGAGTCATTTTTAACAAAAAATAAAAACAGTACTTCCTCATGTAAAATGAGTTGTGATGATACTGGGATATTGTAAAGGTTTGATGTACAGAAAAAATCGAATTTGAATTTGCGACAACTCTAAAACATCAGTAAAACACATGTATTTCAAATAAAAAGACTGGATTAATCTTTCCTTGGCCAAACTTTGTCATATATACATTGTTATTAAAGACTGCTTAGCACTAAAAGTAAGCTCATTAACAGAAATATCGATAGAACTTACACTAGATAGGAGCTTTATTTTTGAGAGTCATTAGCAGGAAGGATCTTGAATAATTTTAAGAATATGTCTTTTGCTTCTTGTGGTTCTGAAACCATATAACTCCTGTCATTATAGTTGAAAGAATGAGTATTAGGATAGCGCATACGGAACTTTATTCCTCTTTTAATCAGGTCTGCACAGTATGGAGATAACTTCTGTCTATTTAATTTTATTTGTGTGGGTAAATCCTGTGAAAAGGTCAACTTATGTTTATTCCAGATGAGATGCTTTTTACTTCTGGCTGCTTCTAAAATACGCTGAGTGTCTTGAAAGTCTAGTAATCTTATATATATATTCCGAGGTGAAGTAGAGTCTTGTCTGGCACGCAGGGCTGTGTGCGCTCTTTCTACAGTTAATGTTTTTGTGTTTGTCTCACAATTAAGTAATGCCTCAAATATTTGTTTAGTCACTGATATTAAATTTTGGTTTTCATAAGATTCCGGCAATCCTCTAATTATAATATTATTTCTACGACTCCTTGCCTCTAAATCCAATACTTTAGCTTGTATATCAGCAATGAGAGTATTTTTAGAATTTAAATCACTTTCAATATACACCACTCTTATTTCCATGGCTAGATATTTATTTTCAAGTATGTCCATTCTTTCATTTATCTGTTTTAAAGTTTTACCAAAATCAGTGAATTGATCAGAAAAACTCTGTATAGCACATTAAATGGGTTTTAGTGCCATTTTTAAGTCTTCTAAATGAAAGTTAAAGTCATTTTTATCTTTAGCACTTACTTTAATGTTCTCATTAGATTGTTTGGTGATTCTTAATCTCTTAGAGCCAGTGTCCTTCTCCGGAGAGAGCATAGAAGAGAATTTGGCCTTGGATGTCTGCGTCTCCATGGAGTCTGAGTTGCCAGCCATGCCCAGGCTAGAGGTGTGAAAACAGGAAAACTGACACAGAGATAGGCTTCTAGAGAGCTTTTCTAATTTAGTCATGGCCCAGTGGGAAGATGAATTTCTTAAGAACCAACCTTATGTTAAAAGTCAATTGTATCACTACACAAGATTTTTAGACAACATTTTTGTCATACTTAAAGGAGATGAAAGTAAAGCTAAGGAATTACTTAATTATTTCAATAATACTACAAACCTTTTGAGCTTTACATCATGTTATGGAGGAAATACAATTTCATTCTTGGACATTGAGCTAAGAAAAGACAGTAAGCATAACAGATACGTTAGTACTATCTTTAGAAAAGAAACATATTCTAACAGTTTATTACATTTTACCAGCTGTCACCCATTCCACCAAAAAAATCGGTGGTAAAGGGACAGCTGGTAAGAGCTGCTAGAATGGTTAGTCTCGAAACTGACTTCCAGACTGAATGTCAAAGACTTGAAATAATGTTCCACAATAGAGGTTACCCACAAGTCTTAGTGAGTGACCTCATTGACGAAATTAACAACAAGAGAAATAGGGGAATTTATAGACCCATTTTATCTATTGAACAAGAAGTTAACGGTATGAGACATGAATTATCAGTAAGTGAAAACACCAACAGTGAATACAGCTATAGAAGTTATAGCTTTATCACACCATATAGTATTAACATGGGAGTTAAGAAACATTGTATATAAGAACTGGCAAATTTTAGAAAACGATCCCTTTGTTGGGAAAAAGCTTACACAACTCCCTAGGATTATATTTAAGAAGGGAAGAAACATCAAAAATATACTTGCAAACCAGCCCCATAGTGTTATTAGAAACCCAGAGATGACAAAATGCCTGATGTGTAATTTCTGTAAGCATATAGAAACTGGACGGACATTTTGCATCCGAAATAAAAAACATAATACCAGAGACAAATACAATTGTCCGTCTAAAATGGTAGTGTACCTAGCTAAATATCAATAATGCCACATATCCTATATAGGGAAAACCATAAGAACACTTAAGGAAAGAATATTTGAACATCTGTACAGTATTAGTCATAAGAAGCCAGAGAATGTGCTGGCAAGACATGTGATGGAACATCCGGAACATATATTTAAGTTCCGAGTTATCGATCAGATTAAATCAGATGGAAGAGGTGGACCTGATAGCCTTCTATTAGAAAGGCTAGAATTAGTGTGGCAATTAATTACAAATGCCTGTGTTTATCCAGGCATAAATTAAATTTACTCCATTTTATGTATTTTAAAATTAAAAAACGTGAATAGGAGTAATTAATGTAAAACAAATGTAAAATTCAATGGATTACAATTTAGTAGTAGCTGGGTTCACAACTAATAGTAACCATGTACATGCTCACATCATATTATTTATATAAGCTAGCTTGATTATGAATATAGTAATATTGCGACTTGCAATTTTTATATTCATAATTTTTATCATACATAGCAGTTGGATTATTGTCATAAGAAATTTTTGCAGGAACTCTAAGTTGTATAAAGATTCTGTATAGATTGTATAAGCTGTATTCTTAGCAATGTAGCTGAAGTAATGTTATATATTTACTTGTTATTCGATCAGCTAGGTGGACTCACTCAAAAAGTGGTAGGGTGAGTGTGTGTACTACTTTAAAAGATATACAAGAGTAACAAAGTAATACACTCAGCAAATGATATTATATAATTGTTTTTAGATTGCACTATTTTTAAGTAACAAATGGAGGAAATTGAATAAGATTTGAATGAGTTGGCATGTATGTATTTTAGGGATACGTAAGCACTGATGTGTAGGTAAATGCTATAAAATAAAATATATGTCAACAGTAATTTATTTTATTTTAAAACGCACTACATTTAGCAATGAATTTTACACTTGTTCATGTGTTGTATTATTTGCATCACAAATTAGGTTAATTTCATTAATTGACAGAACCATGTGATGTAATTAGAAGTTTTATATAGTGGAACAGTAGGAGAGAACAGTTTGTCTGAGGAAGTTTTCATATACAGAAAACAAAAAGCGTTTAATATTATTACATATTTTTAATTTAACCATTTGTATTATCACTTGGATCCACTTAACATTTTATTAAACAATTTGAAGAGCAGACAAGCAGAGAGCTGTTATTTCAACTGAATTGAGAGAAAAAGAGGGTACTGTTTGGACTGCTTTCCGCAGCTATTTTTCATTTCTGCAGTTTGACATTTTCATCCTAACTAGCTGGAATTTTGTAAATAATCATATGCCATTTGTGAATATTAATATGACTCATATGCTTGTCTTCAAATGTAAGAGAACTATATGTTATATGTTTATTAAACTACTGGTGTGGACATGTGTGTTGAACTGTTTGTTATGTACTGAGCTTGAAGAATGTAACCACAGTGTACCCTACTGGAAAAGAGCAGAAATGTCTATAAACTATATACCTGTGCAAATGTATGTTTTAATAGTTGAAGCTGGAGCATGCAGAGTTAACTTGCAAAACTCTAAGAAAATAAGTTGGAATCAATGTGATTTATGACTGTGTGTTTATCTCTCAGTTTCATGGAAGGAGACAGGATGTCTAGAGCCAGGAGTTTCTTTCTATTGTCTTGAAACAGAAATAATTACTAGGTTTAAAATGTAAAGTGTTTTTTATTCTTCTGTGACTTCCTAGCAGCTGCACATCTTAGAGATAAGTTTTTGTAACACAGAGATGTTAGTATCTGGTTAGCCTGGGAACTGAAGGCAGGTGACAAAAAGTGATGTAATCCAGGCTAACCCAGCAGTAATATGTGATATTAATTTAAGAACTCTCTCATAGAGGAAGAGTGTGCATTTTGTGTCTTGTCTTGGATCTAGAAACATCCACTCATCATCACCACTACATTTGTCTTGCTCTGTAAGTAAGTTATTTAGGGCAAAGTATCTCTTAGATAGGAATATAGTAAAGATTAGTTTAGACATTTTTTTATTTATTTGAGACTGTCCTGTAATGCTGTTTTAAAATATTTCCTGTGATTTTGAACTCTATAGTTACTGTGTTGTTTGAGTATTGTCTGGTTCTTTTATTATTAATTATTAAATCTATTTAAACCTTTTAATTGTGGCTGGTTTGTTTAGAGATATTTAAGCTCTTAGAGTACTTGCATATGTATTTGGTGACACTGTATAGGGCGCTCCTAAATAGCCTTAGCCTTGGTCACACTTACCATTTGGATAATAGTAACATTACACACAGTAGGATTAGACACTTTTTGGTAAGGAACTTATAGTAGCTGATAAATAAGGGTAGCTGGTGGCAGCTGGTACTACCTTATAGTCTGGGCAGAAGGGGTCATAGCTAGTAAACCTGTGCCAGCCTTTCCCAGGTGTGTATTTGTGTTTCTATATAAATCAAATCTCAAAGTGTGTGTGTGTGTGTGTGTGTGTCAGCTACTTGAGCAGGGACACGAAGCACTGGTTGGACAGAGAGGGTGCTGGAGATCTTAGCTTGGCCACTTGGCTGAGATCTTAACCCTATACCTGTGCCAGTGGGTAGTCTTATTGGGGATCTGGAGAAAGAGGGAGAAATCAGCCCCAGACTGACTGTGATCTCTTTGTGTTCTTAAGGGAAATTGTACTTTACTGTGTGTGTACTTGTCATCCTCCCAATGTGTATGTTCCTCACTGGTGCTAGTGGTGAAGACTGAGGCTCCTTGATTACTGGGCCAGTGCAGGGGCATCACGTATTAAATGGTTGGCAGTGGTGGGATATCCACATCACATATTAATTGGTTAGCAGTAGTGAGATAGCCACATCACATATTAATTGGCTTGTAGTGGTGTGGATATTGAATTCCTGTAGCCTGTGTACAGTGGTCACTGAAGGTGGTTGTACTCTCAATCAACCATGCAGTGATCATTCAGAGTTCATATCACAATTGTTTTATTTGTTTTATTAACTTAGTTAGTCAGGGAGAGCAGGCAAGCATGTCAACAGAGGAGTATGGCAAGCTGAAAAGAGCCAGTTGGCTGAACTGTGCCAGGCTAAAGGACTGGTGCATGCCAACCTGACTAAAGCAGACATGATTGAAGCTTTACTCTCAGCTACATCACAGGATAGCAACCAGGAGGACAATCAGACTGTCCTTGGAGATGTACAACTCTCAGAAAATGGACAATTCGACCTTTCCACAGAAGGCTTAAAAATCCATCTGGAGTTAAAGAGACTTGAGCTGGAGGCCAAGCATTTGGAAATAGAGGCAGCAGAGAAACTGAGACATCGAGACAGGAAAATGAGAAACTGTGATGCCTGGAAGCTGAGGAGAAGGAGAGGCAGAGGCAACATGAAAAGGAGATGCTGACTCTTTGCCAGAGTCTTGGAGGCAACAGGGAAGGGAGTAACTGTACCCCAGAAGCAACAAAGGTCAGTAAATTTCCTCCACAATTTGCAGAGTGGGATGATTTTGATAGTTTCATTCATATGTTTGAGAGGGTATGTAAACAGTATAATGCTGACTAAGGGCTCTGGGTACGGTTCCTGACCACCTTACTCCATGGTAAGGTTGTAACTGTTATTTCTAAACTGTCTGATACTGACTGTTTAAATTATAATGCTATAAAAACTGTTTGCTAGAATGTTTTAAGTTAACATCTGAAGCTTATAGGAAAAAGTTTCATGAGCATAGATGCAAGGCAGATGAAAGTGTGAGTGAATATATTGTTAAACTAAGCACTTATTTCCATAGGTGGGTGAGTAGATGTCAGGTCACCACTTTTGAAGGGCTGGCAGAACTTTTGGTGAAGGAACAAGCCCTTGGCACTTTGCCTGGACAAAAACATAAGAATATGGTTAGGTGAAAGACAATGCACTACTGCACGAGTTGGGGAAGAAAGGAAACCTATACATAGCAAGCAGGGCATCACTGCACAAGAAAGGACACCCAGTGCTGATCCTGGGTCTAAGGGATCCCATGGTGGGCAGCCCAGACTGCCCCAACAGTGTCCGCTAGTAGCAGGGAAAGCCACTAGTCCAGGTACATTTTTGGGACCAAGGGTTAAATGTTTTAAATGCAAGCAGTGGGACCATACAGCATAGAGATGTCCACAGAGGCAAGGTGGAAAACAAAAGGTGGGAGAGCCAGTAAGTGGGAATGACAAAATGCCAACAGTAAGTTGTCTCGAGACAACAAGGGTACCAAACTACCACAAGTGGTTATATCCTATCTTAGTGAATGGGAAAGAGGCCATGGCTAACAAAGACAAGGCATCTGATCTAACTATTGTGAAGCCTGCAATGGTTACAGAGGAGCACGACTTGCTTGAGCAGTCTACTGCAGTCAGAGCTTTAGGAGGGACCCCATTCCAAATACCTTTGGCTAGGGTTCACCTTGACTGGGAGGGGGGGAAAGGAAGCCAGCAAGTAGATGTGTTCGAGGATATCCCTGCAGATGTCCTGATAGGGAATGATTTTGATAATGTAATACCATGTGAGCATGTAGTAACATGCAGTCAGGCTTGGAGACAAGCATGTGGGTCTGGTAGCCTGGGGGAGACCCAGACAGACTGCACACTTGCAGCCAGGACTGGTGAGGTGGTTACTTCAGGGAGGGAGCTACCCTGTAGCAGTGAGACTGAAGGTGAGCCACAGCTGCTTTTTGGTAGTAATGTTCCCTTGGACAGAGTGACTGCAAGGGAAGAGGTGTGTAGTGGTACCCAGGCTGGGAATGAGGCACCGCTGTTAGAGAATATTAGACTTTCTGTGGAAGGGGAGTTGGGAAGGGTTACAAAGAGAGAGTTGAGACAGGCTCAGCTCTGAGACCCTACATTACAAGGCCTGAGGGAGGTAGCTAGTGAGGCACCTGATTCTCAAGGGAAGGGGGAATCTATATATTGGGACAAAGGGTTACTGTATAAAGAGTGGACCCCTGAGGGAGGGCTAGAGGGTGAGAGAATACAGCAGTTGCTAGTGCCCAGAGTCTGCCATCTAGCACTTCTAGCCATAGCAAATTATATTCCCTTTGCAGGTCATATGGACATAAAACATACAAAGAGATGTATTATCCAGAACTTTTACTGGCCTGGGATTTCCAGAGATGTAACAGGGTACTGCAGGACCCGTGAGCAGTGCCAAAAGGTAGGCAAGGCAGGAGACAAGGTGAAAACTCCTTTAATGCCTTAGCCTGTGATTGCAGAGCCATTTCAAAAGGTAGCTATGGATATTGTGGGGCCTCTGAGTACCCCAAGTTCCACAGGGAAAAAGTATATCCTAGTGGTAGTAGATTATGCTACCAGATACCCTGAGGTAGTTGCTCTGTCCTTCACTGAGGCAGAAAAGGTGGCAAATGCTTTATTAGAGATTTTCAGCAGGGTAGGTTTCCCAAAAGAAATACAGAATGACAGAGGTGCCAATTTCATGTCAGATCTGCTGGCTTATCTGTGGAAGTACTGTGGGGTGAAGGAATAAGACAACCCCCTACCATCCCCATACTAATGGTCATGTTGAGAGGTTAAACTCTACACTCAAGATGATTATACAGGCATTTGCAGATCAATTTAAGAGGGAGTGGGACACATATTTGCCCCATCTGTTGTTTGCTTACAGAGAGGTGCCCCAGGAATCCACAGGTTTTTCACCCTTTGAGTCACTGTATGGGCATAAGGTGAGGGGCCCTCTAAATTTGATTTGAGATGAGTGGGAGGGTGAGTGTGACTCCCACTAGGAGTCTGTTGTTGCATATGTCCTATACCTAAAGACAATGCACAGGGAACTCATGGGCTTGGCCCAGGAGAACCTGGCAGAAGTCCAACAGCAGAGAAAAGGCTGGTATGACAGGAATGCTTGAGCTAGAGAGTTTGCTGTAAGGCAACAGGTAATGGTTCTCATTCCTGTCAGACACAACAAGCTGCAGACAGCCTGGGAAGAACCCTACAAGGTGATAAGGAAGGTCAGTGATATTAGCTACATGGTAGAACTGGGGGGCACAAATTGTACCATGTTGACATGATGAAGCCTTACCATGATAGGAAGGCCCTTGTGCTGAGTATTTACAGTGGATGGCAAGAAGAGTCTGAGGGGGGATCTGCTGACTGGTCTCCTCTGTGAGGCTTGGATTGACATCTCAGTGGAAGGGGTAGCAATGTCCAAGCAGCTATCCCCTACCCAGGTTCGAGAAATCTGAGCAGTGTTATAGGAGTTTGGGGACATGTTCACTAGGAAAGGTGCACCCACCTGGTGCAGCACCACATGGATACAGGATCCCAAAGGCCTATTAAGCAGGCCCCTTATAGGGTGCCTGAGAGAATCAAACAGAGTCTGAGGGAGGAGATACAGGAAATGTTGGAACTAGGGATAATTCAGGAGTTCAGCAGTCCCTGGGCCTCCCCAGTGGTGTTGGTACCAAAGAAGGATGGCAACACCAGGTTCTATGTGGACTACAGGAAATTAAATAGTCACACAGAGTCATATGCTTACCCCATGCCTAGAACAGATGAAACCCTAGAACAGCTGGGTGGGGCTAAGTATCTTGCCACCATTGATCTTACCATGGGTTACTGGCAGGTGTCCTTGTCTCCCAGTGCTAGATAGAGGTCAGCCTTTGTGACTCATTTTGACTTGTATGAGTTCACAACAATGCCATTTGGAATGAAAAATGCTCCAGTGACTTTCCAGAGGCTGGTAGATCATATCCTAGCAGGAGCAGCAGATTTTTCCCTTGCTTACCTAGATGATATTGCCTTCTACAGCCATTGCTGGCATGAGCACCTTCAGCATGTCAGGGAGGTGCTGTGCAGACTGCAGAGGGCAGAGTTGACCATTAAGCCTAGCAAATGTCAGGTGGGTACAGCAAAGGTCCCCCACCTGGGACAAAGAGTGGTGAGTGGTAAGATCAAGCCAGAACCTGCCAAAGTGGAAGCCATTCAGGCATGGCCTGCTACTGTTACCAAAAATGAGGTGAGAGCACTTTTAGGGACAGCAGGGTACTACAGAAAGTTTGTCCCCAGTTATAGTACCACAGCTGCTCCCCTCACAGACCTGACAAGGAAAAAACAGGCAAAATAACATAGTGTGGACCCCACCGTGTGAGCAGGCATTCCAGAAGCTTAAAGAAGCTCTGGGAGGACCCCCTGTGTTAGCCTGTAAAGATTACAAAAACAAATTGGTTGTACAAGTGGATGCTTCAAAAGATGGGGTGGGGGCTGTACTTAGCCAGGTTTCTTCAGAGGGAGAAGAGCAGAGCACCCAGTGGTTTATCTCAGTCATAGGCTCCAACCCAGGGAGGAATGTTATGCAGCTGTAGAAAAGGAATGTCTAGCCATAGTGTGGGCACTGCAGAAACTTTAACCTTATCTGTATGTAAGGAAGTTCACTGTAGTTGCAGATCACAATCCCTTAACATAGCTACATCAAGCCAGCCAGCAAAATGCCAGGTTACTAAGGTGAAGCCTAGGGTTGCAAGCATATGATATGGCAGTGCAGTTCTGCAGTGGGGTTAGCAATGCCAATGCAGATGGGCTCTCAAGACAGGGAATCGGGTAAGGTATTCTCAGATAGGCTCAACCCTCTCAAGCAATGTTTCTCAGGGCTCACTTGAAAAACTAGCTTGAGTTTTCAGGGAGGAGAGAAATGTGACACTGCCAGCCCAGCAATCTGGAATTTCGTAAATAATTTTATGTCATTTGCAAATATTGATATGATTTATACAGAAATGTATGTTATGTACTGAGCTTCAAGAATGTAACCACAGAATACCCTGCTGGAACATAGATGATTAACTTACAAAACTTCAAGAACATAAGTTGAAATTAAAAGCTTTACTATGTGCTATAAAAGTAAGTTTCATTGCAGCAAGAAGACAGGATGTCTAGAGCTAGATAAGGTATTCCCAGATAGGCTCAACACTCTCAAGCAACGTTTCTCAAGAGGCACTTGGAAAACTAGCATGAGTTTTTTTTTGGGGGGGGGGGGGGTGGAGAGAATTTTGATGCTGCCAGCCCAGCTAGCTGAAATTTTGTAAATAATCATATGTCATTTGTGAATATTAATATGAATCATATGCTTGTTTTACAAATATAAGAGAACTATATGTTATCTGTATATTAAACTACTGGTGCTGAAGTGTGTGTTGAACTGTATGTTATGTACTGAGCTTCAAGAATGTAACCACATTGTACCTTACTGGAAAAGAACAGAAATGTATATAAACTATATACCTGTGCAAATGTATGTTTTAATAGTCAAAGCTGGAACATACAGAGTTAACTTGCAAAATTCTAAGAAAATAAGTTGGAATCAAAGTGTTTTATGACTGTGTGTTTATCTCTCAGTTTCACTGAAGAAGACAGGATGTCTAGAGCTAGAAGTTTCTTTCTATTGTCTTGAAACAGAAATAATTACTAGGTTTAAAATGTAAAGTGTTTTTATTTCTCTGTGACCTCCTAGCAGCTGCACATCCGAGAGATAAGTATTTGTAACACAAAGATGTTAGTATCTGTTTAGCCTGGGAACTGAATGCAGATGACAAAAAGTAATGTAATCCAGGCTAACACAGCAGTAATATGTGATATTAGTTTAAGAACTCTCTCAGAGAGGAAGAGTGTGCATTGTGTATCTTGTCTTGGATCTAGAAACATCCACTCATCATCAGCACTACATTTGCCTTGCTCTATAAGTAAGTTATTTAGGGTAAATTATCTCTAATATATAGATAGGAAAATAGTAAAGATTAGTTTAGATGTTTTCTGTATTTATTTGAGACTGTCCTGCAATGTTATTTTAAAATATTTCCTGTGATTCTGAATGCTGTAGTTGCTGTATTGTTTGGGTATTGCCTGGTTCTTTTATTATTTATTATTAAATATATTTAAACCTTTTAATTGCGCCTAGTTTGTTTATAAATATTTAAGTTCTAAGAGTACTTGCATATGTATTTGATGGCACTATATAGGCCACTCCTAAATAACCTTAGTCTTGGTCACACTTACCATTTGGATAATAGTAACATTACAATTGGACACCCTTTGGTAAGGGTCTTATAGTAGCTGATAAGTAAGGGTGGCTGGCAGCAGCTGGTACTACCTTATAGTCTGGGCAGTAGGGGGCATAGCTAGTAAACCTGTTCCAGCCTTTCCAGTGTGTGTTTGTGTTTGTATATAAATCAAATATCAAAGTGTGTATGTGTGTCAGCTACTTGGGCAGAGACACGAAACACTGGTTAGACAGAGAGGGTGCTGGAGGTCTTAGCTTGGCCACTGGGCTGAGATCTTAACCCTATAGCTGTGCCAATGGTGAGTCTTATTGGGGATCTGGAGAAAGAGGAAGAAATCAGACCTAGACTGACTGTGATCCCTGTGTGATCTTAAGGGAAATTGTGCTTTACTGTGTATGTACTTGTTATTCTCCCAATGTGTACATCCATCAGTGGTGCTAGTGGTGAGGGTTGAGGCTCCTTGATTACTCGGCCAGTGCAGGGGTGTCATAGGCAGTATTCATGATCTCAGCCTATGGCCCACAGCAGGGTTGTGATTGTGAAGAAAAGAGTGCATTCACACAGCAGTTGCATGACCTGCTAGATAAAGCAGGATAACAGGAATTGGTGGTGATAATGGGTGTCTTGAATGCACATATCAGAACAGACAAACAGGATATGAGGACTGCCTGGGTCCACATCAGTAGGGCAACAGGAATAAAGAAGGAGAGGTCATTCTAGACTTCTCTCTGGCAAATGTCTTTATAGTAGACATCACATGGCTCAGAAAGAGAGACAGTCAGAAAATCACATACAAGAGTGGTCAACATGCAACTCAGGTAGACTTCCTCTTGGTAAGGACTGGGCACTGGGGTAGAATCAATGATTGCAAAGTCATCCTCAGTGAAACAGTTGGGCCACAGCATAAACCACTGTTAGCCACAATCAGCTGCAAGCTGCAAGCAGTGGTCAGAGTAGGGAAGGCTCTAAGATCAACAGCGATCAGACTGAAGACCTGTAAGCTGACTGGAGAGAAAGTAAAACAGTTCAAAGAATTACTCAGGGCTCTAGGGCCCCAAGAAGAGGAGGAAATAGGTGGAGTTGAAGAAGAATGACAGTGCCTCAAATTAGCATATGTGAGGACTACAGCACATATATGTGGCCGATCCAGGTATGGAAATAAGGTTCATAAAGAAAGCTGGTGGGTGAATACAGAAGTCCAGGAAGTCATCAATAGAAAGAAAGAGTGCAGGAAAAAGTGGGCGATAGAAAAGACCAACCAGGCTAAGAAGTAATACAGTTTGGTTAACAAAGAAGCTAAGAAAGAAGTTACAGTAGTAAAAAACAGGGCATTGAAGGCACTCTCCCAGCTTCTGGAAAGTGACTAGTAGGTTGAACAAACTCTGATCTGTGATATATAATGATAAGTATCCTTTTCTGTGCTTTTAAAGTGTTTTTTTAGTGTATCTGCTTTTTTTTTCTGAAAACAAAATAAAATATATATATATATATATATTTATTTCCTGCCTTTCTAAGCTAGTATAGTCCAGTTTTCAGGTTAGTGCTGAATTCAGGGCTGTGTTACAAATCTCTGTGTTTGCCCATACCTTACTTGGATAGAAGGAAGTTTCTCTGTTCACCTGTGAGAGAGGGGAGCTTTGAGCAGCCTATCTGTCCCTGGAGGAGTGGTTTCAGCCCAGAAATTAGTAGTTTATTGGCCATTTTGGGCTAATTTCTATCTCTTTCATTTCCCTGCTATAAATACTGTATTTGCCTAGTTTTGCACACCAGGCAGCACCGGTTAGCTAGGGTAAAACTATTCCCGGCTCCGTAAAGTCTCCTCTTCAGTTTTTCCCTTGGAACTAGACAAACTTTCAACTTAAGCACTCAAGCCATTCATTTCTCAGCCTGGCACTTGCTCAAAACTTATAGCAAGCACTTATAAACCCTAGCACTAGACCCTCCTGTATTGTACAGAAGAACAAGGCTCTCTATTCGACCTTACCAGCCATCCAGTAAAGCAGTTCACTGTACCTTTCCAGGCATGTCCAAAGGGCAGTTTCAGGTGTACTCTCTATTCCAACTGGTGAATCTGGGCATTTTGAGGCAATGTTACAACTGCCTCATGTACACAGACAATGCTCTCCTCTTACCACCAAACACTAATACATGTGAGAGATGCAATTATACAGCCAAACTAGAGGCTAAGCTCTCTTAATCCAAGACTGGATCAGACAGTCAAGAGGAGAAGGGAAATACTTGCATCACACCACCAGTCTTGCATAGACCCATTAAACCAGCACTGGCAAAAAACACACATAAATACATGAAAACATACTCGGAGGCTCTAAATAAAAATCTGCAAAACCAACAGAGACCTCCAAAGCAAACATCCAAGCAACCTCCAACCCCCAACACAAACCATAAAACACATACTTCACAAAACCAGTGTGCCTTGCAATCACAGCCCTTAAGGCAAAATAAAATACCCAACATACTAGTAATAGGTGACTCTATAGTCAGGCGCACTGACATCCCACTCACTAGGCTGAATAAGGAGAAGGTTACTGTTAGCTGCCTGTCGGGTGCCAGGATCCACCACATAACACAAGCACTCAGGTCACTCCAGAACAAGTACAAATATGACTCTGTCATTGTCCATGTTGGTGTGAATGACCTGAGCTGTACCTCCCTGGACTACATGAAAAGAGACATGGAATCATATAATCTCTATATAATATAATCTAATAATATATATATATAATCTATATAATATAATCATATGGAATCTCTGATCATGTAGCCCAGGCCGGTATGACCCTGACCCTGGGTAGCATCCGGCCCTCACCAAGAATGATACCACGGTATAAAGAAAACATTCTCGATTTCAACAATTGGCTAAGTTTCTGGTGTCATTCAAAGGGGATCCAGTGTCTGTCTGCCTGGGATGACATGCTCGACAAGCCACGCTGCTTTACTAGAGACGGCTTGCACCTGTCACCCATAGGCTTTCAAATACTGGCCAAGGCTCTTGCCATCCCCATAGTGCCTTTTTTAGCAAGGCTCAAAAGATAAACCCACCGCCGTAAATATCACAAGTAACAAAAAACTGTGGGTAATGCTACTCAATGCCAGAAGTCTAAATCTCAAAATGCACGCACTCAAGGCACTCCTCAGTAATGAGAAAATCGATATATGTGCAGTAACAGAAACCTGGTTTAAGGCTCCAGAGAGCTCCCCAGCACTACCAGGCTACAACTCATACCATACATTTCGGCCACAGAACCCAAACAGAAATACAAAAGGCAGGGGAGTATACATATTCATCAAGGAGACCCACACCTCCAGGTTAGTGGCACAGCACGATGCTTCAGAGATCATCCATGTCCAGCTAACAACAGGCAAAACTGCAATTCAAATTGTAGCTTGCTACAGATCACCCACCATGTCCCAGGACCCCTATTCCACGTTTCTGGAAACACTGGGAAACATAAAGGTCATACCAAACACCCTAATATTGGGTGATTTCAATTACCCAAACGCTAACTGGGAGAACTACTCAAGTACTAACGCCCTTACCCAACTTTTCCTAGAATTTATAAATGCAAATGCCCAGGTTCAACTGGTCAACACTCCCACCAGAGGTGACAACATATTGGACCTGGTCATCACCATCATGGGCGACAGGTGTTCAACAACGGAGGTCAACCCCTCACTGGTTAGATGTGACCAGAAACAAATCACTTTGGATATCCATATTCCGCCCCCACCCCCGGACAAGAAAACCACTGTGAAAAACTTTTCAAAAGCAAACTTCATGTTAATTAAGCCTGAGGTAGAAAGTTTCAAAGCCCCCTTGCTGAACGATAACACTGTCCAAGCTGCAAAATCCTTTACTAATGCATTCTACGGGCAGCTACATGAATGCATGGATCGTGCCATCCCAAGCAAAACTAAGACTCACTCCTCCAAGAAAAGGAAACCAGTCTGGTGGACTCCTGCCATAAACAAGCTATACAATAGAAGGAGGAAACTAGTACAAAAAAGAGTAAAATCCCAAGAAGGGAAGACATCCCTGATCAGTATCAGCAAGAAACTACGATCCGTCATAAAATCATCCAAGGCGAGCTTTGAAAAAAAAATTGCAAAGGACTCCAAAGATAACCGCAAGACATTCTTTAGCTATGTCAAGAATCTAAGTGGCAATGTTCAGATCTGCTCGGAGTTAGTGCAGAATGGCACAAAATACACTGAACTGACCGATATCGCCAACATCCTGGCAGACAGGTTCAGTGCAAACTTCACCCCCCTTTCACCCCCAAAAGGTCCCTAACCATACCAGAAGAATGTAGAGTCCCTGAAATCACAGACACTCAGGTTAAAACAGCCCTCTCCAAAGCCAAAAACACAGCATCAATGGGACCGGACGGTGTCCCAGGCTGCATCCTACATAAGCTCAAAGATGAACTAACCTAAATACACTGTTCAAACTCAGCCTCTCCACAAGCTACATACCCATAGAGTGGGGCACAGCAATGGTTATTCCACTCCACAAAGGTAGAGCCACAACAGACCCTGGGAACTATCGCCCTATAAGCCTGACTAGCTTGGTCTGCAAGGCTATGAAGCGCAACATCATGGAACTCATTAACAGAGACATTGGGAACCTCCAAACACTGGACCCTTCCCAGTTTGGCTTTGTTAAGGGCAGATTATACCTCCTAAACCTAGTGGACTTCTTTGAGACAGTTACCAAGGCTATAGACAAGGGAAAGGTGGTACACACAGCCTACCTAGACCTTGCTAAGGCCTTCGACACCATTCCCCATTCTGGTATTATAGACAAGCTCACCAACCTGAACATAACCCCCTGCATCACAAGATGGATTGCCAACTGGCTCATGGACAGAACCCACATGGTGAGAGTTGTGGGAGCTAGGTCCGACTCTAAACCAGTTACAAGTGGCATTCCCCAGGGATCAGTCCTAGGACCCCTCCTGTTTGGCATATACTTCTCAGTGGTACAGGTAAGCACAGGAGGACTATGGCTGACCAAGTTCGCAGATGACTGCAAACTAGGGGTTATAATTGACTCTCCGGCTGACACAGACATCCTCCAAAAGGGTCTCACTGAGACAGATACCTGGTGTCAAAATCATGACCTCAAGCTAAATGCCAAAAAGTGCCTAGTCATCCCCTTTGGAAAAAAACAAAGTACCCACAAATTACCATATAGGTGGTAGTCCCCTAAATATGGAAGACATAATAAGGGATCTGGGGACCCAAGTAGATAGTAATCTTACCTTTGGTAATCAAATTGCCAAAGTGGTTAGAAAATCCTTCTATGTGGCCCACCTAATCACAAAAGGGTTCATATCCAGATCAAAAGAAGTCATTGTGCCCCTCTACTCATCACTCATCAGACCCATCATAGAGTACAATGCCCCATTTGGAATGTACCTTGCAAAACACCTGCAACAGCTGGAAAGACCACAGAAGTACCTCACCAAGAGGATCACTGGCCTGAAACAGATGCCCTATGCAGCTCGACTGAAGAAACTCCAACTGTACTCGGTTGCATACCGCCTACTCAGAGGTGATCTCTGCCTGACATACAAGGTCATGTCCAACCCAGAATTGATGGACATGCTCCACCTAAAGAAAACCTTATCCCCTCGAGCCACACTCTCTAGGGATCTAAACCTCACCACAACAATAAATAGGACATGCTGGAGGGATAAATTCCTGTCCCAGAGACTTCCCATGCTTTGGAACAAGATCCCAGTCTACATTAGGCAGAGCTCCTCGCTAACACTCTTCAAAAGAAACCTTGACGAGTGGATGGGAAACAGAAAGTTTACCTCAGGGATCACTTCAGTGGCTCTGCTGGACAGAGGCACAGGGAACTAATCTAAGGGGGAGGCGAAAGCCAACACATTCTGGCTAGGCTTATAAATGCCTTTGGGCAGATAGCCTAGTACCCACCTATGAACCTATGAACCTCTGAACCTATATCAGGTTGCAAGGCAAAGACAGAAAGATAAAGAAGATAGTCAGACACTCTTCATAAGGAATGCCAGCAACAACCTGCTCTCCAGTCCACAGGACATCAAAGACAGATGGAAGGAGTATTTTCAGCAGCTTCTGAATGAAGAAAACCCCACAGAAGCTTTACTGCCCCAGACACAGCCTACCATGAGAGAAGAAGAGGAGCCCATCACAGAAGAAGTAAGAACAGCACTAAGGAAGATGAAGTCAGGGAAAGCAGCAGGTTCAGATGAAGAAACAGCAGATATGATAAAGATGCTGGGTGAGATAGGGGAGAAATGACTCCTGAGGGTACTCATAGCAGTGTGGGGAGAAAAGCATATCCCAGATGACTGGAGAATAAGCATACTTTGCCAGTACACAAGAACAAAGGGGACATCCACAACTGTGGACAGTACAGAAGTATCAAACTCTGCTCACATTGCATGAACGTTCTGGAGAGCATGATTAATAAACAGTTACTCAGAGTAGTCTAAATTAAGATGTGAGGTGAGCAGTTTGGATTCAAATGAGGATGCAGCATAACTGACCTGATGTTTGCAGTGAGACAGATAGTTGAGAAGATGGTAGAAATGAGGAAAGAGTCCAACTGCGCATTCCTAGACTTGGAGAAAACATATGGCAAGGTCCAATAAAGCTGATTTGGACAGTACTGCAGTGGTTCAAAGCCTCAGAAACACTGGTAGAATTAGTGTAGGCTATGTATAAGGACCCAATGACTCAAGTACAACA
This sequence comes from Protopterus annectens, assembly GCF_019279795.1. NCBI lineage: Eukaryota > Metazoa > Chordata > Ceratodontiformes > Protopteridae > Protopterus > Protopterus annectens. Next base: position 1,480,442,065 of record NC_056725.1, read on the forward strand.
GTGTTTAATATATTGGTGGGTTTGCAGTGGGTCTGCACCAGGGTTCAGCTCTGAGCCCACTGCTGTTCATACTGGTGATGGACTACATTAACATAAGATTGGAGAGGACAGATCAACAAAGTTTCTGTATGCAGGCATTGTGGCATTACAGGCAGACTCTGAGCAAGAACTGTAGGAAATGATAGGGAAATGAAATGCAAAACTGAAGGCACATGGGTTACAACTAAACACAGGTAAGAGAGTGATAATGGCAGCAAAGTGAGGAAATCAGAAGCTAAGGATTGAGATAAATAGTGGAACAGTTTAATAGCGTCAAGTGTCTGGGAGGGGTGGTTGAGGAGAAGGGAAGTCTGAATGAAGAGGTCAAAGCTAGAATCAGATGGGCTGCAGCAAACTGGCATAAAATCTCAGGTGTAGTGAATGACAGAAAAATGCCAAAGAAGCTGAAAAGTAAGGTATACAAGACAATGGTGCAACCAGTACTACTGTATGACATAGAAACCTGGCTGGAAAGGCAGAGCAGATGAGGAAGCTAGAGGTGATAGAAATGAAGTACCTAAGAAGGGTGGTAGGATGCACACTGTGGGACAGAAGAAGAAAAGTAGCTCCAATCGCAGAAAAGATAAAAGAGAACATATTATGGTGGTTCTGATGTGCAGAAAAACAGAAGACAATCTGGTGAAAAAGATTTGGAATAGTCAGGAAGAAGGTAAGAGGAAACTAGGACACACTTAGGAGCATATTGTCAATGTGGTAGTTTTCCTGGGGTAGATGACTTCCCAAAGGATACAATAATGCATTTTTTGGCATTTTGTTTCAGAGAATGATTTTTACACCATTTATTTATTTGAGACAAACCTTCCTGCAGGATGGCTAAGTCATTTGGGGATTCAATATCTGCTCTTAGCTTACAGTAATCTCAAACATAGTTTAGGCTTTTACTTCAGAAAAATAGATGCCAAACAGGAGAGGCACAGCACATAAACCTGGCAGACTCCATTGGTGACTGGTCTCTTTGTGGAGGTAACTCTCCCTATTTTGATTACCTGCATCCTATCTGTGAGCCAGTTGGTAATCCAGTGTGTGAAATGGGTGTTTATACCCAGTTTATTTAGTGGGGAATTGTGTCAAAAGATTTGGCCATGTTGAGGTATGCAGTGTGTACCATCTTGCCTTCATTCAGTGCTTTGGTGACCTTTTCAAAAAAATCCACCATGTTGGGTAAGCATGACCTGCCCTTAACCAATCCAAACTGAGACAGGTCCAGTATTCAGTGGTTCTCTATGTACTGATAGATTCATTCCATGATAAGTATTTCCATGGCTTTGCATATGAGGCTGTCCAGACTTATGGGTCTGTAAGTGCCTTGATCTGTTATAGGTCCTCCTTTATGCATTGGAATGACTGTAGCTGTTCTCTATTCATTTGGTATAAAACCTGTATGGAGGCTGAGGCTGAGAACTGTTGTTAAGGTTGTGGCTATATCATGCTTCATGCTATTTAAGATGTTTCCAGGAATCTTGATCTTTAAAAAGATGTCTACCACATGACATGATTTCTTCTAAGTAAATCCCCTAGTATTAAAACATGTATAGCTCAATATAATACTCTATACTTACCTTACTACTAGGTAACAGCAAATTGCTGCCAACCTTGTTAGATTTTCAAAGTACAGAACTACCTGCACCTGGGGAATTGTTGCTATATTGAGAACAATATAGTAACAAGTACATGTGGGGCTCATTGCTGTGAAAATGATAATATAATAATTTAAGGCTTGCCTGATATAGCAGGTACAATCCATGCCATTAGTGATGTTGCACCTGGTTTGCATGGTGCCATGTGTGTGGGGCAGAAGTGATAGTGTATACTTTCACACTGCCAGCCTAGCCAATGTACATGATGCAGTATATCTGTGCCCCTATGGCCCATTGTGAATGGTGCTACACAATCTGTAAAACAGAGAAAAGCTTCAGTAATGCCCAATGCAAATTACATTTTGCCAAAATGTACTACTGACCAACTTGCATAATGTAAGAAGTACAACACATCCACATAAGAAGTTAAAGGCAGTTTTCTAATGCCAAACATACAGATCATCCAATGTACAAGGTATACATTTTGTGATAAATTTGTGGGTCATAGAAAATGCTGAAGGGATTATTATATAGTACTGTTGGGTTTGCACTGTACCTTGAGTATGATGTGATGGTACTATACTATGATTCTCAATATTGTACTGTGATAGAGTACTGTACATTAATGTATGTAGCTCAGGAATATTGGTATCATGCTGACAGATATTTAAGTTTATCCCAAACGAACTTGTGACCATATTCCAGAACAGGCTAATTATGAGATAGATATAAAATATAACATTGTCATCCAGCACTGACTGTAATCAGACATCTGGCAACAGACTTGGAGTATAAAACAAGATATAAGTATGACATAGAACTGTGAAGGAGTGATAGCACTATATACACAGTAATGAATTCACATAGAGTGGCTATGTTATCAGAATACAAATGGATCAGCTGTTAGACAGAGACTTTTACCATCACTGAGACTGTATTTCTTGATTATAATGTCCTCATTGTGAGAGTTTTAGAAAAGCAAGCATGGACTGTGGTATGGAAACAAGCCATGCTACATGGAGGTGCTGTGGGTATATGAAGGTAGCATATAGCTAATTGTTATATGGTTGTGACATATCTAAAGGGCAGGTTGTAAGTGAGGTCATGACCTCACTACCTGCTTTAATGCTAGCACTGGAGGCGCACTGTTGATCATTTGTTTGTTCATACTTGTTAATAGTTCCATATGTTCATAAGTTGTAGGAACAATTTATAGGCCTGAAGACAATAGTAATTCACTGACTACACCATAACTTTTTAATTGAAAATTTAGTTGCCAGTCCATAGACTTATTTTTATTTGAAACTATTCAAATTGTTCAAAGTACATATACAGTGTGGTAACCTATTCCAAAATCATGGAAGTGATTGAGTAATTTATCAACTCCTCATGGATGTGTTATTCATATGTATGTGAACATTTACATTTTGATATTTATGAGTTATAGAATTGGTGTATATATTTCAATCAAATGTTTTCAAAATATCATTGTTGAAGGTTCTATATGCCAATTTTGAGTTGATGAGTTAGGTTAAAGTGCCTCAGTATGAACGATCCCATTGCACTCACTATTTAAAATAATTCTACCAATAACCTCTTTTAAATCCAGATTATTGTCTAAATTATCTTTTGTAGCATGCCTGCTATTTTCATTAGAGGATATATTCTTCTTTGCTGCATTCTTTCCTTTCTTCACAAAATGTGCATCTTTTCTTCATCTTTATATTATTACTCTTGTCTCTCCATTTACATTCTCTTTGCCTCAAATGTTCTTCTTAATCATTATTTTCTGAAATCCTCTATTACACCTACATTTCTTTCATCTGCTGCTCTGTTTATTACTTTGCACTTTGCCAGTGGCTTTCTAACAGGTCATTTTCTTTTCCTTTTTATTGTAGTACCATGGGTCTTCATTATCTGTTTTCCATACATATCTTCACTCCTTTGAGTGTTTCCATTTATTATTTCCATATCTTATAGGTTCATAGGTGGATACTAGGCTACTGACCAGAGAGAGATATAGGTTTATACACAACAAACATTTACAATCTGCCCTTGAGCATTAGGAACATGGGTGCCAAACTAGGGATAAATATGCAATTTCCCATTTACTAGCCCAAGTTACATTTGGATATGGCTAGGGATAAGCTTTTCACATGGATGAGAAGCTGGTTCTAGAAGAGGGGTAATCTTTGAGACACATATCTGCCCCTCCGAGATGTTTTGTTTATGTTGCAGACAAGGTTAGGTCCTTAGAATGGATGTTTCTGATGTTCTTTGTTTTATAGGTATGCAACAAATCCATCAATGTGGGATCATAAGATGTCTCATAGGCTAGGCATAGGTTACTGTATGGCATTCTGTAGGAGACTGATTACAGGGAGAGAGTTTTGAGAAGGTCTACATACGACTTTTTTTGTGAGGAGCCACTGTGGTCTTTGAAGATGTTTCAGGTGCCTGGTCAGGTACATGCTGAAGGGTGTTTTGAACACAATGACTGGTCTGATGAAAGACAAGTACGGTAAAACAATTACTTCCTTGGACCTGGATGCCATGCCCTTACTTATAAGCTGTGCATTGTAGAATGTTTTTTTTTACCACAAAAGACATGTTAGTAAAGGTCAGGTTAATGTTAACATGCTTTCCCAAATCCCTGACCACTGAACCTACTTTTTGGGGTGTATCATCAATGTGGCAAATTCCAGGGATGGACGTCTTTCCAAAGAGTACTATTATGCATTGTTTCCTGCTGAGTTTTAGTCCATGGCTCTGGCAGCAGTTGTTTGTCTGAGTCAGGCCCTCTTGTAGAGTATCTGTGTCTATAAGGGGTTCAGTGACCATGATTAGTTTGCAGTCATCTACAAAACTGGTCACCCAGAGGCACTTTATGTTTGCCTTGACTTCAGAGAAGTAGACCTCAAAACAGAGAGGTCCCAGTACCAATCCACATGGGACTCCACACTAAAATCTAAAATACTGAAACCTAAAGCAGATACTGCTGTCAAACTATGCCTATCATTTTCCCCTAGTTCCTTCATTCACTCTTTTGCTAAGTGTTAACTTTCCTTATTTCCACTCATATAATTACTTCAGGAAAAATATGCTCATGGTACAAGAGGGCATGATAGTTACCACTTATATTGATACATCATTTCAGGTATGTTATCAGTCAAAGTTTGGTTTCCCTTTTCTCACACTCTCCTTCCGTAAGTAATCTTTGCCTGTGCTTCATCTTTGTGTCATCCATTTTCCTTTCCTTATACTTACTCAGCTAATAGTGAAGCCAAGTGTATTTTCTCACTTGGTGTAACATTTGCTTGCTTATTTGTTTATGTTTACTTCTTAACTGATATCTGCTTTTCAGAGAGCTTGTCTTAATCAGTGTACTGTCTCCATTATCAGTTATAGCTCTTTTATTCACTAAATAATCATTATTAGCAGATTCCCCTGAGTTTTTCATTATTGATTTGTTACTAGCTGATATCATTTATTGAAATTCTTATGTCCATCTCTAACACTTTCACCTATAGTTACCATTCATCCATTCTTCTACAACTCTTTTTCCCCATTTTGCATTTGGGATTTGGGTGCCACTTCAACAGTGACAATCATCTAGAGCCAATGTTTACACTGCTGGGTGGCTAGCCCTGTCACAAGAGTTCTACCACTCTACACACTCACGCACCCTCACACTTATGGCCAATTTAGAATGTCCAATCCACCTACTGCATGTCTTTTGAAATGTGGGAGGAAATCCACATAAACACAGGGAGGACATGCAGACTCCACACAGAAGGCATCCTGATGAGAGTCAAAAAGGGGAACCTCTTGCTCTTAGGCAACATTATCTGCTATGCCACTGTCCTGCCCACCTATAGTTGCCATATATATTTTTTGTACTGACAGGGGCAGGTATCAGTAATATTATCAAGTTTAATTTTTACAACACCATGTAAAGCCTGTAGTTTAGAGCAATGTTCACGTACTTCATCTAAACTACTTTTATCTGGCTTAAAAAAGTTCTTACAAATAACACACATACACAGACATATTTGCATTAAAGGATCATCCAGTGCATTTTTATTTTAAAAAGTCCATGTTAAATTCAATTTTGCATTAAAAATACAGATGTTTATAATATTCATAGAGTGCCCAGTAAACATACTATAATCTAAAATGTATCTTTGTAATGGAATATTCCTATTCTGGAATTTAACAAAAGCCAACAATTAATACCTGAATGTTAAAATACGAACATTTTATTAAAGTGTTATTTGTTATTATTAGCACTATTGTCACACTTAACTGCTATGAATGGCCAATAAATGTTGATCCAATAGCTTATGCAATGCAAATCACTGATATACAGATGTTCAAACAATTAAGAACATTACCAAAAATAAGAGCTGCTAGTCTTTTATACTTCCTTATTAGGATTCCATCTAGCTCCTCAAAAATTAGCCATTTGTTAAATAAAGTAGTATCTGTGTACCTGTAGTGTAGGTCTGTTCATCTCTTCTTCTCTTCAAAATGTTAGCACACACAAAGAAGTGCAAAGTGCACCTTTGCTTCTCCATATCACTTATGTGCACATGACTGCTTGACTTGTGACCACTTAATAGGGCGTCACAGTGGTGCAGTGGTTAACACTGTCACCTCACAGCAAGAGGTTCTCCGGTTCGATTCTCGGCTGGGGTGCCTTCTGTGTGGAGTTTGCATGTTCTCCCTGTGTTCGCGTGGGTTTCCTCCGGGTACTCCGGTTTCCTCCCACATTCCAAAGACATGCATCTGGAGCATTTCTCCCCGGGCCTCCGCTGAAAACAGGCTCTGTGGAACCTAGTCGGACATTCCCGGTCAACAAATGTTAAATAAATAAATAAAATAGCTCATCCTTTTATTAAAAGTGAATAGTTCCTTTTTCAACCACTGCCACCAATGATTAATTAGACAGTAAACATGCCCTCCTTTTATTCTGCCAATTCTTTACTTGTGGATTGTTCTTCCAATACCTCTCCAACCAAGGAAAGGAAACATTTCACCAAAAAATGCAGTAATTATAGTTTAAACAAGACATGGTTGAACATCACCTTGAACAATTTAATTGTTAAATAAAAAAGTCGGCACAACATCTCTAGTAACATTTTTCTTTCAGGCAATTAAGCACCAGGTCATCAACTGATATATAGTTCCTGGTAAAATGTCTCTTAGCCATTGCTTCCAGTTATCACTTAGGTTGATAGGTTTATAGGATATTGCAAGGTTAACAGCTCAACAGCCTTTACATTCCTAGCCAATATTACCAAATTTTATCCAGTATATGGCCTCTAGGGGCAAGAGGATGGCATGGGTTTGAGCCTATGCCAAGAGTATTTCACAAACTGCTCCATCCATAAGAAACATAAGCACTACCCAAGGTGTGAATTTGCAGTTCCCTATCCATTGATCCAAACTACTCTTGAAGCAGGTCAGAGAAGGGCTCTGATTAACATGAATAGGAAGCCTGTTCCAAAGAAGGGGCAATCTCTGAGACACATATCTGCTTCTTCAGCATGTTTTGTTCAACTTGCTGTCTAAGTTTAGATTTTTAGAATGTGTGCCATTGTGCTGTTTGTCTTGCGGACATGTCGCAGCTCCATCAGGACTGGATTTGTGAGTGCCTTGTAGGTTAGGTGTAGGTCACCGCTAAAGTCAGTAAGAGACAGAGTAAAGAGATAAGGCTTTTAGTCTATCTGCATACTACATGTAGTTAACACCCTGTATTTTCTTTGTGAGGAACCTCTGACGTTGGTTCAGCTGCTGGAAGTGCCTAGTGAAGTACATACCAGATGGTGTATTGTACTTCATTACTGGTCTAATTAGAACTGAGTACAGTTGGACTTTACTTTCCCTGGATCTGGTTATAAGTTGTGCCACATAGAGGGACTTCCTCACCACTGTGGACACATGAAGGTCAAAGTTCAGGCTGCTATCCTTTCCTTGGTTATCATCCAGACTCCTCTAATCTCTTTAACTTCTGACTGGAGTTATCCATCCCCTGCTACACATACATTTTTTACTGATACTTGCAACTAATTCTTTGAGGTTCCCTTAAAGAGGAATCTATCTCACATTTACATTTACATGTCATACAAAGAACAATAGCATAATTTATTAAAATAAACCTTTATTCCCTCTTTTGGGGAGGACGACCATGTTATGTTATGATATATATAGATATAAATTTATAGATAGATATAGATATCTATATTCAGTAGTAACATAAGCACTCACAAATCATTACATACCTCTTCTGTCAAATATGTATTCCAGAAAATGACTACAATTCAAAATAGGTAGTTTTGCTCTTGTGATTGTAGCATTCCATGTGCATCATATACTCAAAATATTATCTGCAAAGGCAATACTATGCCTAAGACTTTTCATCCAGACAACTTTTCACTACCCCTACAAGTTCTGATATGGAGGCTTTGCCCTGCAACTAAAAAGTTGAATACTTATAACTGAGTTTAGCACCCATACATTGGTATAGTTAACTAAACTTGAGTTGACTGCCACACAAACAGATTAACTGTGATGTTTGACAGCTAGTGGCACCCTACCTACCCTTCAGTAAATGGGACACTTGACAAACTGCATTGTTATTATTTATATATATATATATATATATATATATATATATATATATATATATATATATATACATATATATACTGATTGGACACATCAAATGTGCACATCATCAACAAAGTTATGTGAAATCTGTACTGCTGACTTTTCAGAATGCTGAAAAAAAATGAATGTCGACATTTCTAACTGCTCCACACCTAAAAACAAGTTCTAACATGAGTCAAAAATGGGGTAAGATTTGGCAGTTTGGAATGTTGGTGTTCGACTTTTTCAGCAGTTTGAGTTCAGAGTTCACGTAAGTGGTGTCAATGAAGTGCAACCAACATTTTAATGGTAAATCAATATATATATATATATATATATATATATATATATATATATATTTATCTATATAGATTCACTTCATAACACTGAAAGCTCAAAAACTTCATAATATAAAAGACCAAAACAATGAAACTTAAAAACACTGAAAACTCAAAACACTGAAACTCAAAACACCGAAATTCAAAACACTGAAACTCAAAACACTGAAAACACATATCATATATATACTGAGTTTAAACAACATAAATCATAACACTTTCCACCAAGTGATGAAATGAACAAATGGCCCGAGAGCCAGATAAGCAGAGTGAAGAATCCATGAAATGCTGGTTTGGTAGACTCATTTCAGGAATAAGGATGTCAGCAGGTTTAAATACAATTAATAAAATGAGTATGCCCAATAAAGTAAATAATACAAATAAGATCTAGCAGAGCCTGATATGAGTGTGTGTGTGTGTATACATATATATATATATATATATATATATATATATATATATATATATATATATATATATATATGGGTCTACCTGAAAAGACCGACAAGTGAAAACAATGACAATGAGATAACCGACACCAGAAGACCGACAAAGCAAATACTTGACAAGTGGAATTCCCGACACCAAAAACACTGACGTGCCTAACATGTGTGCATGCATTTGAGTGTGACTGTGTAAGTGTGCATTAGTGATGGACTTTAGGGTTAGGGTGCGGGTAAGGTAAGTGTGTGATAGTGATGGAATTTAGGATTAGGGAGCGGGTAACGTAACTGTGCGATAGTGATGGACTTTAGGGTTAGGGTGCAGGTAAGGTAAGTGTGCGATAGAGACGGGTCTTAGGGTTAGGGTTTGGGTTAAGGTTAGTGCATATATAGTTGTGTATGTAAGATTTAGTGCAGGTTTTTGAGGTTTTTGGTGTGCTTGTGTTGTGTGTGTGTGTGTGTGTTCTTTGGAACAGGGAATTGTTTTTGTTTTGTTGACTGTTGGGATTGTGCTTTGTCGAGCATATCAACTTTCATGTATCTGCACTTTCATTCTTATGGTGTCGGTGATCTTGTTGTCAGGCTTTTGAGCTTTCAGTCTTGTCAGGTAGACCTATATATAAATATATATATATATATATATATATATATATATATATATATATATATATATATATATATATAGATTCACTTCATAACACTGAAATATCAAAACAATAAAACTCAAAACACTGAAACTTCAAAATCTTGAAAACTCAAAACATTGAAACTCAAAACACTGAAATTCAAAATATTGAAACTCAAAAATCTGAAAACACATATCATACATATACTGAGTTTAAACAACATAAATCCTAACACCTTCCACCAAGTGTAAGCAGAGGGGCAAGCCCCCCTGTACCCCCCATGTGAGAGGCTGCACCCCCCCACACACACACACACACCCTGCTACTTAAATATATCAACTCCAAGATAGTGTGTTGACCTTTCTACACACACAAGTAATTGATTGGAAAACTTGCTAGCTTGAAACAATGCTTGAAACAATTTCTCCTATTTGGAAACATCAACATAATTTGTATAGATAGCTGTTTACCTGAAGCTAACATTAAATTCCTTATTTTGTATGTGTGAATAAGTAAATTAATGATTTTTGCTGATGTCTTCAATTGCACCGAAGCAAGAAGAAATGACAAAAATATTTTTTTGAAAAAAGGTTTATTGTTTCTCATGCCTAAAGCTGATATTTTGGTGTTCTCTTTTATTATTAAGGACATTCCACCTTGTTTCTTTTTGGGGGGATGCAGTTTTCATCCTGCCATATAATCATCACCTCATCAATATTGGTATATAAAATATTATATTTTTGTGCTTAATGCAGACACAGCAAATTTGAACTCACTGTAAAATAAGACTGGCAACTAGGCAATGCAAATGCCGTGTTCTATTTTTTTTTTCAAAAACCATTTTTATTAAATTTTGTTAATAAACATGGACATACAGTATTAGAAATAAACAATATGAAACATAATAACTATTTATACTATATACAAACATCCATGATAAACATTCGTTTTATCCAAAAAAGGTAATCAATATCTATCTAACAATCTTTCCAATTTTTGCCAAGCTAGTCTTTTGTGTGTTACATTTGATGATCTCAGATAGTTTGCATTTCTTTTTTGCATACAGATTTTGCTATTGAAATAAACTCAGTAAACATAAGATCTTGCTTATTTTTCCAGTTCAATGTAATTATTTTTTGAGCAATAGCTAGAATTAATCAAATAACAAGGATGTCTAGGAATTACACTTGAGTTAAGAACATTGAATAATATCAAAGAGCTAGTAATTTGACAGCTATCAGACCACAAGGCTTTTGTGAAATGTCTAAAATCACTCCAGTATTGTGTGGGAGTTGTACATTCGATGAACATATGAACCCAGTTGGCTTTAAGAATATCACCACACCTCCAGCATTTGCTTTCATTACTCTTGGTTATAAGTTAAATTCTGTGTAGAGTGTAAAAGCTTCTTTGAATAAATCTCCAGGTATATAGTCTCCAATATAAAGATAATAAAGTGTTTTTTATTGAATTTAATAACTGTTTCTTGTTATCGTTAGATAGAGGTTCCCCATTAGTCTTTATGGAGTAATTCCAAAAAGCTGGGTCAAAAGTAATCAAGTCTTCTCGTAGGAATTTATATACAGGTGATATGCTTAATTTATGTTCAGTGTTCATCGAACTACACCATATGAATAGTTGTATCAATCTTGATATAATATCAGTTTCCAGATTTATTGACACTCTCACTTTATTTTCAGCAAAATGTCTTAAAGATTTAATACAGAGCCAATTTTCTTGATAGACATTATATCTGGCTAACAGAAAGTTCATTGGTTGGATGTTCTTATTGTTCATAAACTGGTGTCAAAACTTTAGAGTGTTCTCTTTAAGATTCTGCATCTTATTGATATTGAAGGTATCTAGGCAATCTGGTGTATAAGCTATAGGAAATGTAATGAAAAAATATGTTCTTTAAACTATAGTTGTTGTCAATTATATTTTTGAAAATATAAAATATTTGGTTTATACCATGTGAGAAGTGGCTAAATTTCTTATTATTTAGGCACTATTCATGGAGTATCCAAAATATTTTGTTAATTCCAAAGGTTTCCTTAAGCTGGGTTTCTGAGTTCTTAGTAGATTATATGTATTTCATGTAGTTCTTTCCAGCTAGAGGTGTATATGGATGAAATCCAGTGTAGTATTATGTTAATAATAACAGATTTGGAATATAATTCTATGTTGGGAAAGCCAATCCCATTACTGTCCCATGCTCTAACATGCCATTTATAGGCTATTCTTGGTTTCTTTGGGAACCAAAGAAAAGTTAGTAATAGAGAATCAATTTGTTTAAAGATTTTTTAGGAAGAGGTAAAATCAATGATTGTATTTAAAATAAAGCCTTGGGCAAAATAATAATTTTTATTAATGTAAGTCTATCTTCCATGGTGAAAATAATTTTGTTCCACATTTAGTCAAGTCACTGATTATAGCTACTAGTTTAGTGAAGTTAAATTTAATAGTCTCATTCCACTTATTCTTAATACTTATTCCTAGATAATCTATCTTATCATTTTCCCAGTAGAATGTATTGTATTTTTACAAATTGCTATTTATTTTCTTATTGATTAAAAGTGTTTTGGTTTTATTTTGATTAAAATTGAGCCCTGAGATTTTTCCAAATATGGTTATGGTATTCATGATATGTTGTATAGAGCCTTCTATGTCACTGAATGTTGGTAGAATATCATCAGCAAAAAGTTGAACTTTTGGACAGTATCCCTCACTAACTTGAAATCCTTTGATATTTGGGTTATTTCTAATAAATGAAGCAAAAGGTTCCACTGATAAAGCGAAAAATAATGGGGATAGAGGGCAACCTTGTCTTGTTCCCTTATGGATTTTTAACTGGGGATGATAGACATGAACCAGTCTTAACAAATGCTTTAGAATCACTATAAATATTTAATATCAGTTTAGTTTTAAATGGAATATATGCTATACTATAAAACTGAAGCTAAAACATAAGTGCCTGGACATCTGATAGTTAACTTGCTTTTTTTTTACCTGGAGAATTTCGCTTGTATATGACCAACCATACCTTGACCTTCTTGGGGGAACTGACCATACAGATAAAATGAATAGACAAGAGAAAAAATATTGTGTGCAAGAAAAAAAGGTGAATTGTGTATTTTTTGATATTTCAGTTTCACTTTGTTCTTTTTTGCAAGGTTCAACACACACATGGGTACCACTAAAGCTTCAGACAATAATTTAAAAAATTGCATTTTACAAAAATCTAAGCAATCAAAACAAGTTACTTCTTCAGTCAAGTGATTACATTTTCTTTGCTACTGCAGCATTCTATATGTATGTATGCATATTATATGGTACATATATGGAAGGGGGTTACTCCCAACTAAAGGTTTTTAATTGGATAACTTACAAAACAGTAACATGATTAAATTACTTAAGTGGTCAAAATATATAAGAATTTTTTGTTGTTTTGTACTGCATACTACATAAAAATATAGGACTGTTTCATATTTACACTATGTATGCTATTGTCTTGCAAATGTTTATTTCTCTGAGAAGGAACCAATGCATACCATATTAGTTTGTTGAACCTTTCTATGATGTTAATAGATTTAACATTTGCTTATACACTATATTTGCAGTTCAGTAATGAAGACCATATAGTGTGTTCCATAATTTGTTTTTGTCTGCCGAACATAATGTGTATATGGGGAACAGAATACTATGCATCAGATTGTTAACATCTTCTGACAAGGATCATGTAGGCTTACATTAACTGCTGTTGCATCGGATTGTTAATGTCTTCTGGCAAGGTTCATGTAGGCCTACATTAAATGCTGCTACTGAACTGGTCAGTCAGAACTAAAGGAAAATGCTTGTCACATGTACTTGCAAAGTGAATGTTTTGTGCAGCGAATAAGGTTGTCTGGTTAGACTTCATTGGCATCAGGTATGGTTAAAGATGTTGGTGTTGATAGTGAACATTTGTAGAGCTTGGTATGCTGTATACTGCAGCAGGTTTGTTGTTTTGACAGAGAAGCTTATGTGACAGCTGTCTAAAGTAAAAACATAAGTACATTACTGATTTCCGCATCTTTATTGTAGGTCCTACTGTCTGTGCCCAACTGACCGTATTCAGGACTATATGCCCCATAACAATAAGGAAATTAAACTCTGTGGTCATCTTACTTATACATGCATCTGTTTTCAGACTGTACTAAAACATGATTTGTAAACTTCAGTATAATATCGATTTGAACTCAGATGAAGTCTATTGCCTTTGTTAACATATATGCTTAAAACAGATTTAGTAATGGCAACATCATATATACTGACAGTTTTCATCTTCATCTAATGATTTTAAAGTAGTTGGCTACCATGGTATCTGCAGAGTGTAATGCCTAGAGTATCGTTTCTTGCCTCAGAATTGTCCAGCTGTGTAACTATCAGCAGTTTTTCTAATTTAGTACCACACCCCACACACTAACACTTGCACACCAAATCACTTCCAGCAAAGCTATTGTTACTTGTGATACTATTTTTAGCCTAGAACTCTTCCAGTGCACTAATCTTCTATAATCAGCAACTTATTAATCTTGTAACATATTAATCTTTTCTGTCTCCGAGTCAGTGCCAGACATCTGCTTTTTACTCACTTTAAATATCAGTCAAGCCATAACCTGGTAATTTCAAAATTACAGTGTCACAAATGTCGGCAACATGCAAGCTGTGTTCTTTGGATCCACTAGAATTCTATCATCAGCAGCTCACTCATATCTGTGAGTCCATATTGTGAGTCTATAAACACCAAACTTTGGCATGCATTTAATAATCAATAAGTTATTCATCCAAAGAGAAAAACTGCTTCAGTCTCAAAAATATTCCTTCTTAGCTAGCACTGTGAGATTCAGGCCTTCTACCGGGTCACGTGCAAAATCCTTGAAGAATTACTCCACTCTCGGATGTAGTTAATCTCATAATGAAGTTATTTTTTCCCATATGTTATCACAGATACATAGTTTAGAACCCAGACACTCTAATTTTCTCTTCATTTTCTGTTTCTTTTTTTCTCATTGCCACTGATTGTAAAAGTACAAAAAATCTTCCAAGGCAAAGGAGTACAAACCACAGGAAATGTTTATTATAAAGCGCTTTTCGTCATTCACGATGGAATAACTTCTTCAGATAAGCTACAAGAAATGAGTCACAGTATTTATACACAACGCTCTCACTCAAACAATTAGCTAATTAACCAATTAGTTAATAGTAGCACCAGCTAGAAAATGTTGTATACTTTTGTAAAAAGGTGTAATCGTATATACTTTTTTCTTCATATGTGTATATATGATATAAAATAATGTAATATAATATAATATAATATCATATCAAAGAATAATAATGCATTTATTTACTTAAAAGACAGAGTCATATATTAAAATATATGTATATAAGAAAAATACAAACAGACATTTTACATAAAAAATATGTACATATAAGTTTACCAGAAAATAACATAGAACTGTCTAAAAAAGAAAAGTTACCAAAGAAGTAAATAAAACTAGACTTGTTAGGTGACGCCAGATAGTCTAATCTATCTGTTTAAACTTCTAAGTTTTAAAAGGCATGCTATATTGCAATGCTCGTTTAATCCTGGTTCAAAGAAGGCGTTAGACCTAAGTTGCCATGAAAGTTCACATTCTTCTAATAATAAGTTGAAGGGGCCTCTTCTACTATCTAGTTCTGTTTGATCTAACCCTATAAATTTAAACTGATGGTTAGGGAAAGATACAATGTGCCTAGCCAAGGCATTTTCAGTTTTCAATTTTGAGATAGCATTCACATGTTCGTAAATTCTATCACGAAAGCGTCTTTCGGTCTTACCTATATAAAAACATGTACAGTTAGAACATAATGCAGCATAGACCACAGATTTAGAATTACAGTTCAATCTGTGGTTGAGTTTATATAATGTATTATTGATGGTATGCTTGCTGCCTGTTTTTATATGTTTACAAATATTGCAGCTTCCACACCCAAAAGTTCCCTTTTCTTTGCCTTTATCTTTTGTTGATCTACTTTCTAGTAATGTTTTGAGACTTTTCCCTTTTCTAAAAATAATTTTGGGTCTGTCACTAAATATAGTAGCACATTTTTTGTCTAAAGATAGTATAGTCCAGTTTTTATACAGTATCTCCCTTATAATGTGACTTTCAAGGCTAAATGTCATGATATATCTATTACAGAAAGTGCTATTACAAGTTACATTACTTTGGGTAGTTATGCCATTAGTATTATAGGCACACACATCTCTGTTAGGTGACTTAGTGTTGATACTAGTGTCTGAATAATTGTATGATTCAATTATACCTAAATCATCAATATCGACAGTAACAAGGCAAGTCTTTTCTCTCAAAATGGGTAAAATAACCCTGTTTTTTCTCTTCCTGTAAACTTCATCAAATATGTTGTTGAGGAACTTCTTAGGGTATCCTCTATGTTTGAACATATCTTCCAATAATTTACACTCACAGAAAAAGTCACTATCCTGGGTGACCATACGAGTTGCTCTAATAGCTTGGCCTTTTACTATAGCCTTTTTCTGTGTATATGGATGTAGGCTTGTATAGTGCAAGTAAGAATCACAAAACGTACTTTTCCTATGTATTTTAGCAAAAAATTGTTTGCTGTCTTGGTCTTTAACTAAGGAGATGTCTAAGTAACTGATACAAGTCTCCTGAAAGTTAAAGGTGAATTTAAGAAAGTTAGTGGTATTATTCAAGTAATTCATCAGTTTACTTGCTGTGTCTTTGTTGCCATGGAAGAGGATGAAAATATCATCCAAAAAACGTGTATAGAATTTTATATTGGCTGTATATTCTTCTTTATTGAGTAAAAAACATCCCTCCCAGTAAGCCATGACTATGTTCGCAAAACTAGCCTCCATTGGGGATCCCATGGCAACTCCACATTTCTGTAAATATAGTTCGTTGTTGAATAGAAAAAAATTATTGGTTAAGATTATATCCAACAAAGATGTAACTAGGTATACTTCATTGCTGGATGCTCCTTTTTTGACTAAAAAGATGTTGACCCATTCAAGCCCCTCATCGTGTGGGATTGAGGTGTATAGGTCCATTACATCAATGGTAAGGAAGTTACAATCATCACTATATTCAAGTTCATTTATTCTTCTAAGAAAGGCCCATGAATCCTTACAAACTTGTAGTTCAGTTGTTAAGAATTTTTTTAAAATATTATCTACAAGTTTAGCACTTGCGTATGTGATGGAATTCCGCCCATCGATGAGTGGTCTGAATGGTGGATTAGATAAATTTTTATGAACTTTGGGTGTTGCAAACAAAACAGGTATTTTGGGCCACTCTATCTTGATATAGTTATACATGTCAATGTCGATGTAACCTTCTATTTGTTCTTTAAAAATACTAGTCCATGTAATATCACTGTTGAAGAAAATGCCTCTCTTAAGTTATTCAAAACTTTGAATGTGAGAGCTATAAAACCTGATAAAGGTGGGGGGCTTACCTTATTTGACAACAATGATTATATCAACAGGGTATTAGCTTTATTAGAGAAAGACACTTACTTAAGGGTGAGCTTAAATGAAGTTAACACAGCCTATAGTCGCATTAAAAGCTACTTTAGCGACCTTTTTATAGAAGGTTACATTGACATTGACATGTATAACTATATCAAGATAGAGTGGCCCAAAATACCTGTTTTGTTTTCAATTGTAAAGATGTTTGCCCGTGAGTGCGTTCGTTTGCGCGGGCATGCCCGTAGCTCAGCCACAGTTAGCAGAAGTGGAAAAGCATATAAGAACTAACTATGCAAAGTAAGCCAAAAAACAATAGCGTAGCGGTAGAAATGTTGGCTGAAGAGCAGGAAGTCATGGTTCGAGCCCCCACAACATCAATTTTTATTTTTAGTGAAATAAGCACGAAACTAGTCCCTGACATATATGTACACATATAAAATTATATTCTATGTAAAATGTAATGAAATAGGCCATTTATTTTGAAGAAATGTGGGATAACACAATAATAAAAAATGCCAGATGTGCCTATAGCTGAGTTACAGTTTAACAAGGTGAGTGCATCTGCCCGTAGGTGAGCAGTGGTTTAACAGGTGTAAAATGAGTGCCCGAAGGTGAGCAGTGGTTTAACAGGTGCAAAATGAGTGCCCGTAGGTGAGCAGTGGTTTAACACGCTGAAACTGTGTGCCCCTAGCTGAGCTGAGCGTGATATGCATGCTGACAGCCAAATGAAGCGTAAACCAGCGTAACCCGTTTGCGCGGAGCTGCGCACCGCACCAACAAGCTAACCGATGGGCAACGTTGAGCAAGCTGTAACAAAACTGCCTTTACACAGACACACCCCCTAGCCTGTCTAGACAGTCATAAAATATAAAAAGCAGTGGCCAGGTTCGAACCCAGGATAGCATGCACCATAGTCAAGGTACTGAACCACTAAGCCATGACAGCTGTACTTAGAAATGAAGTAATAGCAAATATATAGGAATGAATAGAAAGAGGAGCATGACAAAGCAGGTTTTGTGAAGCTGATACAATTCCAAAATGGCCAATCACAGATAAGTGCGGGAAAAACAGCATATATAAGCCCCATAGGCGGGAATACACAGCATAACCGATTGTAGAACTAACTTGCAGCCAGAATGTCAGGAGTAGGTGACGGTAGTTGCTTCCGAGCACAGAGGTGGGGCATTAAGGAGTCCAGATATATGGTCTGGCTCCTTGTCCACAATCATGAGGCCCAACTCATGCAGGGCCAGGTCCTGTGGGGAGCATATAGGGCTGAGGCATGGGACTGGTTGGCTCATCATCTCACCAGTGCCACAGGGATTCCAAGGACTGGTGAGCAGGTCCGTCACCACCATGCGGACCTGAAGAGACGTAAGCAGGACCAACTGAACCTTTGGATCCAGGAGGCCCGGCAAATGCCCAACGCCCCACTACTGAGTAAGTTACATTTAATTATGTATGTAAGAAATTAACCTAGCTGATATTATGGAGATGTGTATTCCAATATTACTTTATTTATATTACAGCTGCAGGTGTCCGTTCTGCGAACTGCAGAGCCTATGGCAATAGGCTGGTGCGATTGCGCCACCAGGCAGGTCAGTAATCCTCTCCCTGTAACTGTAAATAAATATAAAAGTATGACAGTTACAAAAAGAGTGCAGTGTAGTCACTAAGTAATAAAATGCGCAAGTAACAGTGTAAGAGTGTTTGCAAGTATTGCTTGATTACAAAAGTGTGTTGCAGTCTGTAATCCAAACAGAAAAATGAAAATGTCTGAAATAAAGTCTGAAATAAAGATGCCCCACCTGTAATATAATAGTACACAACCTGCAGCAGGCTGAAAAGTACAGCTGCAGAAGATGAGCAAATCACGTGTGAAATATATCCCTGTTGAAATACTGAAACATGACAGAAGTGAGACTGTTGGAAAGGACTGTAATAACTACAGGTAAAACATGTCAATAAAGCCTAGAAGTAAGTACCATCCTGAATTGTAAAATTAAAACAAGTGAGAGAGTGTGAGAAAGAGTTATGAATCCACCAATAAAGTAGTAGTAATTCCTGAATAAAGTATACTGCAGTTAGTACAGAATGAAATGAATGTGACAAGCAGAACCAAACTGCGAAATGTGTTCAAAATGTTCCTGAAGCTGGAATTTGTATCCCAAAATCTGGATATGTTGCTCTCAATCTGCAATATGCAGATAGTATGATTGTCTGAAATACCAAACATCCACAGTTGTCTATAGCTATATAAAGCAAATGTAGCAGGATGATGTAGCTGAACAAAGCCAGATATGAACGTGTATGAATAAAAATGAAAATGTATATTGATGTAGCAGTAACATTCCTATCACCAACTTGAAGTAGTTATCACATAGGAAACTGTAGGTAGAACTGTAGTGTGTATATATCTGCAGCTATTAGAAATGTACAGCATATTTATTGGTATTTGAAGGTGTTAATTATATTTTCTTCACCCTACCCTATAACCACATATAATCCATTCCACGTGAAATTGGTATGTGCAATCACAATTAACTCCCCTGGACATTTGTCCTGTTGCATCGTACATATTTGTATGTACGTTGATGCATCTGCCCTGTTCATACATCCAAACCTGATGGCCTGTTGCCATCAGTCAACCCTGCATGTTGTTGGACTGTGTATTGCTGTTCAAATTATGCATGTGTTATGCTCGCTGTTCAATGGTGTGAATATCTGGGTGTTTGGTTAATGGGAATGCTAATGCATGCTGTTACAACTAATTGCAAATGGAATTGTATGCTACTAACCCAAACTGTCATGACATAATGCAAAACATAGGACGACAGGGAAGGCGGGTTCCAGCGGACCCACCTCTCCCACCTCAGCTGGCTAGTGCACCTGGCAGTAGTGCCCAGTCTTGACCCTCCTCCGGTGGCCCTGTGCCACCTGCAGGTGGAAGCGCTGCAGGGGATGGGGCTCTTCCCCCCTCTGCAAGTGTGGCCGGAGGAGAACCACCACTCACCCTCCATAGCATCCAGACTGTGGTGTGTAGGGAGATCCAGGAATCTGTTCTTGGGTCCCTACGCCAGCTTGAGGCACAGGTGGCACAACTAATGGGCATGCCTGTTGCCTGGCCTACACAGCCCCCAGCACAGCCCTGTCCTGGGCAGTGAAGGTACAGTGGCAACTGCCCATGGGTGGGGATATCAGTTCCACTGTTGTCATCTGTGGGCTCATGGGCTCTGGATATCCAAACTTCCGTCCCCGTCAATTCTGCAACCCCCCCACATGTGTCATACACCACCCCTGTATGCATCTTGTTTGTCTTGTCTGTTGACCTACCCAACCTACCTCCCCAGCTATACTGACTTCCTTTACCTGACATACCACTCTCACCTGAAAAAAACTTTGTACCCACAAAAAAATTACGCCCCATACATAGCTGCCCATTTCGCACACATGTCTGCTGGACATGGAAACTGTCAATTACAATTGGCTGTACAACAAGTATTATTGCTGTCCTTACACCTCTCTCAGGGGTGGAAGGTTCTAAATGTCACACCAAATTACAAACATATGCACAGCTGTTGCTGATGAAGAAATGAGCAGCTATGGGCCTTACCTATATCCCTTCTGCAAAACCCAAGCTTGTTTCCCTACTGTCTTACCCTCTTTGTGACCCCTTTTTCACCACTTTCCTGTTTCCCCATTTTCATTTCTTTCAAAGAAAATAGCGGTGTCTTAAGAGAGTAAGCACTTTTAAGCGGTTGTAAGTGGGTGTGTGCGGAGCTGAACGCCAGTGCGCATGCGTGAGCTCCGCGCAAACCAGCGCTAACCCAGTTACAACTGCTTAAAAGTGCCTTAGTCACTCTGAATGACAGGTCCTGTAGTCAGTTCAAAAGCAAAATAAAATTCCACTGTCAGTCCCGAACACAGGACCTTGGAAACAGTAGTCTGCATGACTTACCACTAAGCCATGACTGTTATATAAGAACATTGTGCTACAATAAATATATCATGTAATAGTAGGAATGAATGTAAAGGGAATATAGGATGTGTAGTACACAAAGCATGTCATGTATATTTACTGTCAAATCTAGTAGTGGATTTCTATAATAGTAGTGTGTGAACAGAAACAGCCATGCTAGTTGGTAGCTAGTAGGTAATAATGTCAGTTATTATATATATATAAATATACGTGTATATATATATATATATATATATATATATATATATATATATATATATATATATATATATATATGTGTATAATTGTAGGTGTCAGTGTACATACACACTTAGTACAGGAAACAGGAGAGATGAATGGAGAAATGTTAATCTACAACACAGCCTGAATTATGAGACAGATACTAACCTTTACACTCACAGAACAATGTCCACAGCATACCAGCATGGCCCCCGCCCTTACAATCTGAAAGGGCAACGCCTATCTCACATACCCTTTTATAGCACTGTCCTGAAATCACAGTGAGAACTGCAATCAGTACACAACTGGCTGCATGCAATCAGCAAATGCTGGCTAACAATTGGTGCAGAGGCTATCACATGGACATATGCAGATACCTACAAAAGCATCCTGTACTCCCAGTCCACTCATGCAATACTTTCATTGCACCGTCTGGAGGCAGAGAGAGAGAGAGAGAAAGAAAGAAAGAAAAAAAGGAAATAAAAACACAAACAAAAACTACACTTAAGAAAAACTAAGTTGAAGTTGTCATCAGTGACAGTATCAAGCTGGGCTAGCAGCAGCAGGAACCTATACTAACGGTAACGCAACCAGCTGTGACAAACACAGGTAATGTAAAGTAACAATTAAATAGTCTACATACTGTGAACCCTCCATATGTGTTATTGGTCTGTATCTATATGTATGTCTATGTGATAAGTTGTGTGTACGTTGTTTTACCCAAAGGGGATGACTATACATTTCATGCCATTCAGTGTTAGGCCATGATTCTGGCACCAGTTGTCCGTTTCAGTGAGGCCTGTCTGTAGGATGTGTGTGTCAGCTGGTGTATCGACTATGGTTCCTAGTTTGCAGTTATCTGGGAACTTTGTCATCCACAACCCGCCCATGTTTGCTTTCACATCTGAGAAGTAAATGCCAAACAAGAGGGGTCCTAGGACAGAGCCCTGTGGGATACCACTTGTGACTGGCTTTGAGTCTGACATGGCTCCTGCAATTTTGACTTTATGGCTTCTGTTGTTCAACCAATTTGCAACCCATCATGTGACATATGTATTAACATTTAAGCTGATGAGCTTGTCTATGATGCCTGAGTGGAGTATTGTGTTGAAGGCCTTAGTCAAGTCCAGGTAGGCTGTATGGACTGCTTTGCCCTCATCAATGGCTGTAGTGGCTGTTTTGTAAAAGTCATCCAGGTTCAAAAGGCAGGATCAGTCCTTCACAAAGCCAAACTGGGTGGGATCAAGTGTCTGTAGGTCCCCAATATCACTGTATATGAGTTCCATAATGAATCTTTCCATAGCTGTGCAGACCAGGCTGGTTAAGCTTATGGGGCGGTAGTTCCCAGGGTCAGTAGAGGTGCCTCCTTTGTGGAGTGGGACCACTGTTGCTGTACGCCAGGGTTCAGGTACATATCCCGTAGTAAGACTAAGGTTAAATATAAGTTTTATATGCAGTTGTAGCTCCTCTTGGAGTTCACGTAGCACACATCCAGGGATACCATCAGGTCACATTGATGCTGTGTGTTCTGCTTTGCTGAGGGCGGCCCTCACCTGGACATCTGAGATGACAGGGAGGTTACATTCAGCTGTGATAAGTATTTCTTCTTTTGGGGGAGAGGGAGGGGGATATTTTCAGTGAACCTGTCTGCCAGAATGTTGCCAATATCTGTGGGTTCAGTGAATTTTATGTAGTTGTGTACTAACTCTGAGCATATCTGAGGCTTTTGGTCCATGTTTCTAACAAAACTGAAGAAGGCCTTGTGGTTATCTTTAGTGTCCTTGGCCATTTCTCTCTCAGAGTTCGCCTTGGATGTTGTTATGAGAGAACTTAGCTTATTACTAGTGCCGACCACAGATGCCTTCCCTTTATGTGATTCTGCTCTGTCCTGCAGTAGCCTCCTTCTATCGTTATACAATTTGTCTTTGGCTGGGGTCCACCAGACAGGATGCTTAACCTTTGTGCATAGGGTCTGGGTTAGAATTGTGTGTGCATGTTCCATGCATTCTTGGGGATGCCCGTGGGAAGCATTTGCAAAGGGGTCAGCATTGTGGGTTGTGGCTTCCACTGGCCCAGTGGGCTGCATGGATACCATCTCAGTTCTAACAAGTGAAAATCTGTCTATTCACATATATTTCAAAGTAGTCTACTATGCTGGTGGTGGGATATGTATATCCAGGCCGATTATTTTGTGTCCAGATCACACTAGTGGATGACGTTCCACATACAGTACCTTGTTATGAACCCCCCAGAGTGAGGTGGTGCATTGGACCTGTCTCAGTGTGCTGACTGATGGGGCTTGGTACTATGTTGTATTGAATGTGGCAGATATTGTTACACAGGTGTCGGCTGAGCACTGATATCTGGCCATGTACATGTGTATCCACCAAGAGACACACACGTGCTACATATGGGAGTAGTAGTATATCACTACAGTTGAGTATCATGTATAATATGTGTGCCATATTTTGCTGACATAGTTTGCTGATATCCTGTTTGTGTTCTCTTTCAGGGACATGGCGCATCAGCGAAATCCTGCCTACTTTGCTGCAGAAGATGAAGAGATACACCAGAGCCTGGTGCGGGATTATGACATACTGTTTTCCCGCACCAGCCAGAATCAGCAGGAGAGGGCTGCACTGTGGCAAGACCTTGTCCGTAGGGCAAATGACATTGGCACACATAATAGGATCTATGAGCAGGTACGACATCACTGCAGTGATTTAATCAGAAATGTCTGTCAGCGTGCGTCGGATATCCACAGGCAACAGGTCGCCACAGGAGGTGGGGTGGCCACACATTCCCCCCTCACCAGACTGGAGGGGCTACTCCTAAGTGTTGTGGCTCCAGCCCAGGCACATCAACAGCAACACACCTGCATTATGATGGAGGCTGGAGCCACACAGTAACATGACATGGAGCATGCAGGTAATATGCCATATGTACACTTGACTGTTCTGTACACTGTTAGTTTATGCATGTGTAAGGTGTGTCCTTGGTATGTAGCTGTCAACATAGTATGTAATTGTGCAGGTGTGATATTGCCAATATCAGCAGCTGACATGTGAAAGGCAACTGTTGTACTACTGAACTGTATCATATGCAGTATCAATGGCAGAGTTGTGCCCACTGACACTAATCCCCTCATTTCTGCAGGTCCCTCCGGTGTTACAGCAAGGCAGCCCATCCATGCTGGTGAGTGTGTTTTAACAATACCTATAATAGTCCTGATAGTGCTAGTAATACTAGTGTAACTCAGTAGTGCTCTGTGTGTATACTGCGGGGTGTGCCTGTGTCCACGTGTTCATGTGTGCATGTGTGCATGTGTGCATGTGTCCACATGTGCATGTGTGCATGTGTACATGTGTGCATCACTGGTAACATTGTGTAGACATTGTAAACTGTGTTTCCTGGCTTCCTCCCACAGGTTCTGGTGCTGCTCTGGTGTCCTGCAGCAGGGAACCTGAATCTGGTGCCACAGGTACTGATAATGATGATATCTGTGTAATGGCACAGGAAGGTGTGTCAGGATCCATCATTGGTCAGCCAATTGACAGTACACAGCAGTCAACCCAATCATTGCGCACAGTCATCCTGCCAGTACATCCTATGTCACCATTGTCCCTAGGTGATAGACAGGATACAGTGGGCATTGACCAGGGTAATGTGGTATCTGTGGCACATGCTTCCCCACACACAGCAGCCATGGGCAGGGTCCTGAGATGGTACCACACAGACAGTTGCCCATGGGTTCTTGTGGGAGCATCCGTGGGCGTACTGCCTCTGGCAGACGTGCCCAAAGAGGTCTGTCAACCTCAGCTATGTTTCTGGCTGTCATGCAGGCACAGTCACATATGGAAAGGTACACCAGACAGGGTCTGAGGGAGCTGAGAGCATGTCACACATCCATGACTGACAGTATGCGTGACATTGCGGATGCTATCCGTAATTTCACCGATGTCATAGACAGACATATTACAGCAGTTCCACAACTACATGTCCATGAGCCAGGGCAATGGTGGACGGTTGTGGCATCGACATGGCTGCATGCCAGCAACAGCAGCTGGCAATCGGCGCGGACGACAACAGGCCCGCAGACGCCCCCATAGTGCCAGCAGCAGCCCCAGCAATGCTGGGTCTGTGCTGTCATCAGACCGCCTCAGGAGACCACGTGCACGTGGCTCTGGACAGTCCCAACAGGGGCCTGTGTCCAGTCAACGAACACCCACTTCTGATGACAGTACCCAGTCTGGCTTAGTACCGGATATGGTCCGTAGCACCCCTGCCAGGCACAGGTACCGTGTCTGTGGCCACAGGCACTGATCTGTATGACGTGCCAGGTGCAGTCTGTGGCTGTCCACAAACTCCAGTATATGGCAGCCATGAGGTGGAACTGTGTGCATGCATACACACATGTGAAATGTTAACACCTAGGGCTACCACATACACGCACACACTGCACCAACAGTGCCCCACCCTGTACTGCTGTCCCTCACCAACACACATACACATACATGTCAATTGGTGGTATCAGTGGCAGACTCAGGCATACCTAGTTCACACCCTGTGCATATGATGGAACTGTGCCACCTCCTGCAATCTCCAACATCAGTGCAGGAACAGGTTAACATGTCGCCGATGCACAGGGTGACAACATAGAAGTGTATTACTAGTATCATGTTGGTAACAGTACAGTGTGCTGATATGATTGTGTGTATATCCCAGCATGCCTGATGCAGTAACTGTATGACTGTTCTGAATTGTTATCTACACCCATAGCAAGTACCATAGTGTAACAGCTGCGCATTATTGCATACCGGTGGTGAGGATGTCAACAGACAGCCACATACATAGGTAGCACAGGGGAGAAGATAATGCAAGTAGTGATATGCAATGATGGACATGTACACTAATGGTGGCATGTTGCCCACAATGACTATGCAATGAGGATGTTTGCGCATGTTGATATGTGTGCAGTACCAATTTAATTTGAATGCATGTTTGCACTGTTACCTACTGGAAGTGGTACCCCTTCTTTGTTGTACAATGAACTACTTCCAGCCCTGCTTACTGTAGCTTTGTTTGCATGCATGTTTGCTTGAGGTTCCCTGGAACACTGATGCCACCTGCAATGCAGATTTACAGAGCTTCTGTGGATTCCTAGTGACATCTGCATTGTGTACTATACATATGTCAATGTCTCACTTGACAGTACGTCACTAAATGTTCTGTTCACATGTACGTTGCCTGTGACACATTGCATATGACTTACCTGGCATTTGCCCACGTGTGCAGTCATAAATGCCAGCACTATGAAATCAGTAGCAGTACACCCACACATACTCACCTTCAGTATGTTGTTCCCCATTGGCCCTATGTGTCGGTAATCACCATGGCAATTACACTACTATGGCAGCATGTGCAAAGGTAACCTGTGAATCACCTCTATGGTCCAATTGTGGTATATGTGAGTCATGTGGCAATGTCACAGCTGCCACATGTATGCAGTCAACCCTCTCCCCTGGCCAGGAACGTACAACACATGTGCGAGATGCAACCACATAGCCAATCTGGGGACTGAGCACTCTGAACCCAGTACTGCCATACCCTGTCAGGTGGCATGACATACTACAGTGACTACAATACCAGTCTGACATAGACCTGCACTGACAGCAATCCAAACACATGAACACACTGGGACATACTTGGAGCCTCAGAATAGCATCCTGCCTGAGCATCACACACCTCCGCAGCTGGCACACAGGCATACGTTAAGTCAGAACAGAGCACATGCCACACATGGCACACATCCCGTGTGCCAAACACTCACAGCCTGTAGGGCTACACAACGCACCTGCTACAGATGTGTCAGGTACCTCTCTTGTCTGGTGCAGTGGGGTCCCGCTCAACAGGCTGCACATGGTGAAGTTCACAGTGATATGCCCATGGGGCACTATGGTCCACCACATAACACATGCATACAGGTCAGTCAGAGGCATGGACACATATGACTCAGTCATTGTCCATGCCACTATGGATGACCTGAGACGTACTTCCCTGGACTACATGATAGGGAACATAGAAGGGCTCTCTCAGCATGTGGCATGGGCTGGTATGAGCCTGACCTTGGTTGCCATCATACCCTCACCAGGTATGCTACCACAATATGTAGGAAGGGTGTTCTATGTCTACATTCTGCTCAATCTCCAATGTCAATCATAGGGTATCCAATGGCTGTCAGCGTGTGCTTACATGCTAGGGAAGCCACAATGATTTGCAAGGGGCAGCTTGCACGTGTCACCCATGGGCCATTGTATATTGGCGAAGCCTCTTGATACACACATAGTGCCTTTTGCTGCAGGGCACAGATTACATAGCCACCTCCGCGGGTATCACACGGGATAGGACACTAACAGTAATGCTACACAACACCAGAAGTGTACACCGCAAGATGCATGCACTGGACACTGTCCTCAGCATGGTAAACTGCAATATCTGTGCAGTAACAGATTCCTGATTCACGGCTCACAGGTGCAACCCATCACTGCCAGGTTATACCTCATACCATGCCTGTCGTCCCCTATACATGTACCACACATGAACAGGGGAGAGGTATCTCAAGGCACCACAGGTGCACACACCTTCAGGTTGTTGGCACAGCACAAAGCATCAGGGTCTATCCATGTGCAGCTAACAGTGTGTTGGACTGCCTTCTGGTTCATAGCCTGGCACACACAACCCTCCCATACACAGGAAACCTAGCTGTCCTCCCTAACAACACTTGGAATATGACGGTCTCTAGATATGTCTTTATATGGCTGGACTGCATCCAGCCGAACATTGTGTGTGAGCATTACTGTAGCTACAACACACTAGCTGAAAGGTTCCCAGCATGTAGTCACTAAATTGCAGTGGAACAACATGTTACCACTCCCACAACAGGTGGGAACATGTAGCACCTGTTCATCAACTACATGTAGACTATATGGCCCAGACCAGATGTGTATCCCCCGCTGTTAGGATGATACCATATACAACTCACACTGTATATACACATACCGCATGCAGCCCCTGCACAGTAAGACACAGTCATAATGTTATGCACTGCAAATACCATTTATTCACTTGAGGTATGTGTCAGACATGGTAACTGTTGAAGGTCACAGGTATATATGTGTATGTGTCACACACATACATCATGTGTGCATTGCCATTGCTGGTTTAAGCAATGTCATGCATTGTTATGAACAACAACCCACACATGGGCATTTTGTGTGACACAAACACACGTGGCAGTTGTGGGTTTCCAAAACATACCTATCTGTGCTCTGACAGTAGTAATAGACCCAGTAGCAGAGCGCACTATTTGCATTACTGGGAGATTAGCCCTGTTTGGCTGTACTGATAGTGTGGTGACATCACCTGTGTTTACTGGGGGAATATGCAGCATCTGGTGTATTGTAGTAGTTGCCAAAAGAAACAGTTTTCTCACACTTGCAATTACACACACCCTACTACCCCCCCACACACACACTTGCCATTTGCAGGATTCATACCCCTACCTAACTATGTTATGACACTTAAGAAAGACGCATTAGCGAAGTGCACTATTCGAATTATTGGGAGGTTCCTCTTCTCCGGCTGTACTTACAGGGTGCTGACATCATCAGTGTTTGGAAAGGGTAATGTGCATCATGTAGTGTGTTCTCCTGATTGCCAAAAAGCACATATCTTTCATACAGAATTGCACACACACAAACTCCCCTCATCTGAACACACACACTTGCCATTTGCAGGATTCAAATCCCTACCTAACTATGTTATGACACTTGAGAGAGACGCATCAGCAGAGCGCGTTATTCGAATTACTGGGAGGTTTCTCTTCTCCAGCTGTACTTATAGGGTGCTGACATCATCAGTGTTTGGAAAGGGTAATGTTCATCATGTAGTGTGTTCTCCTAATTGCCAAAAAGGCACATATCTTTCATACAGACTTGCAAACACACAAACTCCCCTCATCCAAACACACACACTTGCCATTTGCAGGATTCAAATCCCTACCTAACTATGTTATGACACTCGAGATGGACGCATTAGTGGAGCACGCTATTCGCATTACTGGGAGGTTTCCCTTCTCCTGCTCTACTTATAGGGTGCTGACATCATCAGTGTTTAGACAGGGGAATGTGCATCCTGTAGTGTGTTCTCCTAGTTGCCAAAAGGGACATTTCTTTCATACAGACTTGCAGACACACTAATCCCCCTCCACACACACTGGGCATTTGCAGGATTCAAACTCCTACCTAACTATGTTATGACACTCGAAACGGACGCATTAGCAGAGCGTGCTATTTGCATTACTGGGAGGTTTCCCTTCCCCTGCTGTACTTATAGGGTGCTGACATCATCAGTGTTTAGAAAGGGGAATGTGCATCCTGTAGTGTGTTTTCCCAGTTGCCAAAAGGGACATATCCCTCACACAGACTTGCACACACAACAACCCCGCTCACCCATGCACACACACACACTGAGCATTTGCAGGGTTCAAACCCCTACCTAACTATATTATGACACTTGAGGGAGACGCATTAGCAGAGCACACTATCCGAATTACTGGGCATCTACTCTGCACCTGCAGTATTTATAGGGTGCTGACATCATTATTTCTACAGAGGTATGTACATCTACTACTACCTGTCAGGTGGGGGATAGCATATATATGCATTTGCAGCCACCTACTTCAGGGTCAGATATGCACATCGCACTGGCAGGTTATGTTCTATACCATGCTTCGTGACCACAGGACCTGTAACACACAACACAACCAGTCCAGAACACCCCTCCCACATCCAGGACACACACTTTGCTTCCCTGGGAACAGTGCCAGGATATGCAGGTGTTCACATACACCATTCCAGTTGTTAACGTCAGGTACAGGCATATTGTGTGTGGAAACTACTCAGGCCTCTACCACTTTATCCTACAGCCACTACAATTTGTGAGTCCATGTGCTATGGCAGAACCACTCACCACAGCCACATGGGGGAATACATATTGCACCTGACCATCTGCAACATGGGTACTCACTGTTACACACCAGAGGTAGACCACCATTGTTGATATCTGACCATACCCACCTTTCCCTGGACATCCATATCTCATCCCCACTCCCAGGCAAGGTTGTCACTGCAAACAAACCATATTTATCACAAGCAGACTTTACACTTGTGAAGACTGGGGTGGAAGACTTCAAAGGACCCATGCTGGGGAAGTATACTGGCCACTCTGCATAATCCTTGACAATTGCATTCTATGAGCATGTGGAAGGTTTGCATTGATCATGCTATCCCAAATATACCCATGACTGCTCCACAACAGGACACCTGTCAGGTGTACACCAGCCATATATGAGCTGTCCAACAGACAGAGTGAGCTAATACATTGCAGAGCAGTAGCCCACAGAGGGAGGACATCTCTGAACAGTACTGGCATGACACTTCAATCCCACATAATCATCACGACACAGTGTTGACAGTGAAATTGTCCAGACAATGCAGATAAGGCTCCCCTCAGTCTGTTACTGATGCTCACTTACTGTTAGAGGTCCTCAGCAACCCTCTTCCAGCACATACCAACAACATGGATGTGGCTTAGCACATTCAAACCCTGGGATCTCCACTGTGTCCCTGCTTGACAGAGGCACAGCACACTCGCCTCACACAGTGCCTTATGTGACCTACTTTACAGTGGCACAGTAGCCTACTGTACTGGGGAGGCAGACACCAAGCACACTCTGGCTAAGCTGTCATTCCCTAGGGCAAACAGCCTAGTGTTGACCTCTACACCCATATGTTTAATTGTCAGATGCACATTATTTGTTGCTGATAGACTGTTTGCAGGTCTTTATTGCCATAGCATTCCCTGTTTGTATGAACAACGTGTGTATCTGTGGAAGATGTTTGCATATGGGATCCACTATATCACGTATGTCTCTGTAGTCATTTAACTGTGTGCACTGTGCAAATTGCTGTAATGTGGTTGGTTCCTGGAATAACACGTACACATACCAGATATGTGTGGCCAACTGCTAAACTGTGATTTGGTCTAAGTGTGTGAGCATGCCCAGTTCAGCCTTCCCATGGCATGTTGTCTGACATATGTCTCATTTATCAAAGTGTGCGAGCATGCCCAGTGTGTGCTTTCCATATGTTGAACTCTGCAGCCCACCACATTTGTGGATGAGTGTGAACTTCAACAATATCTCCCGTTTATGGTTGTGTGTTGTGTGTCATGTTGTGTAGTTACTGCCCAACTGCTTTGTGTGTGAACACAACAGGGATTATACTGTGCCTGCAGGGTTTGCATGGGATACTTTGCATACAGTTGTCAACATCCTTTCATACTGACCTAACACTGTAGTACCGTATAGTGTACTGGTTCAGTACTTTCACTGTAGTGGACAGTATACTGGGCTTTAGACCTATCACTGCTTTACATTTCTATAGTGAGCACAACAACCTGGTTAGAGGCCAGTTGTGCACATCTGACCATGTTGCATTATGTTCAGATATGAACTACTTATACCAGGCTTGTCCAACATTGGTAGTGTATTTCACAACATAGGTGTACATTGGCAAACAGTAGCGATGTGCCCTAGGCCATTTCTAATGCTAGTCGGAGAGTGTGTTTGTCCTTCTACACACATTGTAAGTGGAGTTTGCCATAACATATGTCATGGTTAGTATACTGTGCCTCCGTCTACCTGTGACATAACAGTGATACCCAGGGTAAACCTACCATCTCCCATCCACTCATCACGATTCCTCTTGAGGAGAATCGATGAGTGACTCTATGGATAACCTGTACTGGGAATTTACTCATGAGTGGGGGTGGCTTCTGTGTTATGGATCATGCAGTATAGCTTGCCCTATGTATGTCACTGCTGGGGTTCAGGTCTCTCATGTGCATAGCTCACTGCCATTCAGATTGTACAAGGTGCAGCATGTTCATTGATTCCAGCTTGGACATGGCTTTATACATCAGGCACAGCTTGCCTCTGGGTGGGCAGTATGGCAGTGTGGGGAGCTGCAGTTTGTTTAATCAGGCAACACATGGCATCTGTTCAAGCTCTTTGATACTCCTGGTGAGGTACTGTTGGGGACTTCACAGTTGATGGAGGTGTCTGCTGAGGTACATCCCACAGGGGCTATTGTAGTCAATTGTAACGCTGATGAAGGATGACTGCACAGCCACAATGACCTCCACTTATCTAGATCTGACAACCTTCATGATTAGGTGGGTATATGGTATGTTTCTGTGAACACTACAGCCACATGTTTGTCCAATGCAGGATATCTATCACCTTGTGTCCCCAGGTCTCTCATTACATGTTAGGTACATAATGGGTTAACACCTATGTGGTAATTGGTGGGCACTTACTGTATATCCACAGGGGTTGACTATACACTTTTCTGCAATTAGCTTGCTGACATTGCTATGGCACCAGTTGTCTGTTTCTATGTGGCCCTTTTGTGGGATGCTTGTGTCAGCTGGAGGGTCAGATATGGTGGGCAGTTTATAGTCCTCTGCATACATGTTCAGACACAGTCCTTCCATGTTGGCTTGTACCTATGGGACATATATACCAAATGAGGGAGGTCCCGGGACCAAGCCTTGTGTTTGTAGTCTGACATGGCTGCAGCATGTCTGACCATGTCAGTTCTGTCCTTGGTCTGGTTTGCAACCCCTCTACTGACATAGGGGTTTATATTTAAGCTGGTGAGCATATCTATAATGAACACATAGGGTATTGTATGGAACCATTTGCAGGGTCCAGCTACACTGTGTGGACCACAGTGCCCTCATCAATGACCTTAATGACTGTTTCAAATGAGTCAAACATGTTTAGGGGCAGGATCTGCACTTAAGAAAGCCATACTGGGTAGGGTCCAGTGTCAGTAGGTCCCCAATATCTTTATGTCTGCGGTACATGCTGATCCTTTCCATAGCTGTGCAGACCAAGCTTGTCAGGATTCTGGGGTGGTAGTTTGCAGTATCCATTCAGGCAACACCTTTGTTGAGAAGGACCACTGTTGTTGTACATTGCTCTTTGGGTACATATCCTGTGGTAAGGCTGACATTGAGCAGTAGTGTGATTTGGCATTCCTCATACCATTGCTGCTGTGTGTTTTGCTTTGTAGATGCTGGCTGTTACCTCAGCATCTGCAATGTCAGGGGGCCAGCAGTCTGCTGGGATAGATATTTTGCATTCTGGGGGGGGGGGGGTTTGCACTGCACCTGTCAGGTTGTATGTTGGCAATATGTGTGTGACTTTTGTATGTTGTTTGTAATATTTGTGTGATTCAGAGCATATCTGTGAATTCCCAACACGGTTCCTACCATCAGTTGAGTAAGCCTTGGGATTATCCTTAGTGTCCTGTACAATTTGTATCTTCATATGTTCATAGGTTCATACTAGGCTATCCACCCTAGGGCATTTGTAAGCCTAGCCAGAGTGTGTGTGTCTTTCGCCGCCCCTTGCTATGTGAATATTATGGCCATTTATGATTTACTTTACTGTGCCTCTGTCTGGACGTGACACAGTGAAGACCCCCAGTGTACATCTACGATCATCCATCCACTTGGCAATATTCCTGTTGAAGAGTGTCAGTGAGGGGCTCTGCCTAACATGGAGTGGGATTCTGTTCCAGGGTGTGGGGAGCCTCTGGGTTATGTATCTGTCCCTCCAGCACATCCTATTTCATTATGTGTTGAGGTTGACATCTCTCACTCTCACAGCTCCAATGGCTTTGAGTTTTCTGGGGTGGAGCATGTCCATTACTCCTGTGTTGGACATGGCCTTGCACAACAGACATACAATGCCTCTGTGTAGGCAGTATGTGACTGCATTCAGCTGGGGTGACTACAGCCAGGCAGCATATGACATATATTTGAGACCCTTTATCCTCTTGGTGAGGTACCTTTGAGGTCTTTCTAACTGCTGCAGGTGTCAGGTAAGGTACATCCCATATGAGGCATTGTACTAGATTATGGGTCTGATAAGAGAACAGTACAGGGGCACAATGACCTCTGTTGACGTAGATATGAATCCGTTCATGATACGGTGTCCAATATAGACAGTCTTCCTAGCCACATTGGCAATGTGAGTGTCACATAACAGGTTACTGTCCACTTGTATCCCTAGGTCCCTGATTACTTCTTCCATACATAATGGTTTACCACCTATGTGGTAATGTGTGAGTACATTGTTTGGTATTTTGTGGGACATTCATACTGTCCAGTGTCTTCAGGACATCTGGGTGGGGTTCCTGTGTGTGAGAGTGTGGTCTGTAGCATGCTACAGACTGTACAGCAGTTTTGCCTATGGTTAGGTGCACATGGGTGGTCTCCGATGCTTCGTGCATTGTCAATTACCTGGACGTATGGGTGTCTGTGCTGAATATGGATACTCCCCCTCCTTTTATGTTTTGGTCCAGGTTTTGGGGCCATAATGCATGATATGAGGTATAACCTGGTAGTGCTGGTGTGCTGTCAGTAGGCTTGCAGCAGGTTTCTGTCACTGCACAGACATCGATGTTCTCCATACTGGGGAGGGCCTCAGGAGCATGCATATTGCGGTTTACATGTCTGGCATTGGTCAGCATTACCCTTATGTTTCTTACCACTTATGTTTTCTAGGGTGGTGGGTTAGTCTTTTCAGCCTTGCCTACGTAAGGCTCTATGGAGGTGGCAAAAGCCTTATCCAATATCCAGACACCCAGGGGTAACAGGTACAAGCCATCCCTGGAACAGCAGCATGGGTTGTCATGCATGACATCCCAAGCAGACAGACATTAGATCCTCTTGGAATGACAGCAGTAATTGTGCCACCTGTTAAAGCTGATCATTCTGTGTTTGTACTGTGGCATCATTCTTGGCAAGGGTAGGATGCTGCAAATGGGCAGTGTCATACCGGCCTGGAGTACATACTCAGAGAGCTCATCTATGTCTCTTTTCATGTAGTCCAGGGAGGTACATCTCAGGTCATTCACACCAGCATGGACAATGACTGCATCATATTTCTACTTGCTTTGGGGTGACCTGCGTACTTGTGTTATGTGGCATATTGTAGCAGCCTACAGGCAGCTTACTGTACCTTTTCCCTTGTTCAGTCTGGTGAGTGGGACAGCAGTGTGTCTGCCTATAGAGTCGCCTATTACAACTGTATCAGGCATGTTGTTTCTCCTTCTGACCTGTGACTGTTTGGCACACCAGCTTTGTGTACTATGTGTTGCATGTGCTATATTTGGAGGTTGTGGTTGCTTGGGGGTCTGCTTTGGAGGCCTCTGTTGGTGTGGTGTGTTTGTAATTAGGGCTTCCGGGAATGTTTTTCTGTGTTTATGTGTTTGGTTTGCAGTTGTGATAGGTCTATGTGGGACTGGGTTTGTGGTGTGTGTGGTTACCTTCTCCTCCTCACTAGTTTTGACAGTACTGAGTTGAGGGGAGCTCAGCCTCCGGTTTGGATAAATGGTTGCATCTCTCACATATATTTGTATTTCTTGGGGGGAGTTGAAGGTTGTCTGTGTACTTGGGCCAGGTGTAACACTGCCTCAGGATTCACAGATTCAACTTGTTGTAGCTGGCCTTAGGGGATTGTATGTGTGGACATATTTTATTGCCATACTACTGATCAGTGATTACTTCCCTTTTTATGTTTGCTCTATCATGTAGTAGCTTCCTCATTCTCTTGCATGGTTTGGTAATGGCTGGAGTCCAGCATGCCAGATGCCTGTGTGTATGGCATTGTGTCTTGTTCTTATTTGTGATTGCATAATCCAAGCATTCCTGGCTGTGTTCATGGAATGCCTGTATAACAGGTTCTGAGGTGTGGCCCATATTTTGCACCTGCACAGGGCCTTTAATGGATTCCATATCAGTTTGGAGGGGTGCAACCTATGCTTTACACATGTTTTTCACTGTGGTTTTCTGGCCAGGGACTGTGGTCAGGATGTGTGTATCCAGTGTGATTACTCTATGGTCTGGTCTTACCAGTGAGGGATACACTTCTCATCTTGCCATCCAGTACCCATGTTGCTGATTATCACATCCAGTATGCTTACCCCTCTTGTGGGAGTGGTACGTTGTTCCTGGGCATTTTGGTTTATGGATTCTAGGAACTTTTCTCCTACAGTGTTGGAGCTAGTATAATGCTCCCAGTCTATGAGTGGGTATTTTCAGTCAACCAATATAATGTGGTTTGGGGGGCTTGATATATTCATGTATTCCAACATAGGCCAGGTGCAGTTCCTGGTGTTAGGACGGTAGTCTGTAGCAGGCTATAAACTGGGAAGCAGTTTTAGCCACTGTTACTTGACCATGGCTAGTCCATGCTGCTTCTTGTTGTGGTACCGACATGGGGGTGTGGTTATCCTTGACAATTATTGCTAGTCACCCTCCTTTTGTAGCTTGTTCCATGTTTTGAGGCTGTACAGCATAGTATGAGGTGTAACCTGGTAGTGATAGGGTGCTGTTGTGAGGCTTGACCCAGTTTTCTGTTACAGGACAGATATCAACATTCTCCATACTGGGTGAATTTACACTGCACGCATCTTTCTGTTTAGACTTCTGGCATTGGGTAGCATTACATCTAGGTTCTTATCCCTTGTGGTACCTATGGAGGTGGGTTTGTGTTTTGAGCCTTACCTATTCGGGGCACGCTGTTGGTAATGACAGCATTTGCCAGTATCCATGAGGCCTGGACTGATAGGTGCACACCACCCCTAGCAGGTGGAGCATCATGTCATGCTCAGCATGTCATCCCAGGCTGGCACACATTGGATCCCCTTTGACTAACTGCAATACTTCAGCCAATTTTTGCAATTGATCATCCCATCGTCATATTGTGGCATCATGCTTGGTGAGGGTAGGATGTTAGTCAGGGTCCTCAAGTGTGCATATACTATATGGTGTTACATTACTTAACACATGGCATTCATGCCTCAGGTGGTGCTGCAGAGCTGCCTCTGTCGGCTGCACATATTACACTCCCTATACATGTTTGAGAGCAGGTTATGTCATTTTAGGCATCCATGTTATTATATGAGTGAGTCAGAGAGGGGTATCATTCCCAGGGTTCCTACTGAGCCAGTGTATGTGCTATGCATTGCCTCTTTGCCAAGGCCAGGGCATACTGGACATGCCTCCTTCTGCCTACTGGGGCAGGCTCAGGTTGTTCCTCCTCCGAGTCATGCTCTGCCTGTGATGGCCTTGGCAATGGTGGGGGGCTGTTTGGCCCGGCCCTATGCTGGTCCTGCTGCAGCTGTTTTTGCAAGATCATATTATGTAGCATAGCACATACAATGACAATTTGGGTACACATAGTTGGTGAGTGCTACAAGGCTCCACCAGATGTGTCCAGACACCAGAACCGTGACTTGAGCAGCCCAAACACACGCTCTATTACATTACGTGTTTGTGCGTGTGCCTCATTATGGCATTCCTGTTCAGGATGTTTCTGATGGGTGTCTTCAGCCACGGCTCCAGTGCATAACCTGCATCCCCCACTAGGTGTCCGTGTGGGATGTCCCCACTGGCAAATGTCTGGTACAGCTGCGTCAAATGCCAGATATGGGAATCATGGTAGCTCCCAGGGCAGCCAGCACACACATTCATTATTATGCTCTGGGCATCACACACGACCTGGCAGTTGATGGAGGGGAAGCCCTTGCGGTTAATGTAGACCCTACCCTGCTCACCGGCTGGTGCTTTGATGTGTATGTGCGTGCAGTCTATTGCACCCACTACCTCAGGGTATTCCGCTATTTTCTGGAAGAGACGCATATTGCTGGCCAATACCTCATGGGCATTGGGGAAATATACATGATCACCGACATGTGCTGACATGGCATCCAGGAACTGGTGCAGTACCCTGGAGACTGATGCCTGTGATATCCCCATCATATCACCAGTTGGCTCTGGAAGGTACCTGTTGATAGTATTCTTAGGCCAAAACATACCTTGGTTTCCACTGGGATGGGTTCCCCTCTGTTGGTTCTGTGTGTGAGGCGTGGCCTGCACAGCTCGACAATTTGCTGCAGGAGGTCTCTGTCCACTCAATAGCACTCTACTATCTCCAGCTCATGTAACCCGTGGTAGGTGACCCTGGGCCTGTACACTCTTCTTTGTCTCCTCACTGTGGGTTGTCTGGCACCATCTGCATTGTCACCACCCTCAGCAAGTCGCCTATGTCTCCTTATGACAGCTATGGCAGCCCCTAGCATTTCTGCTCTGAGTTCAGCTTTTTCAGTTTTCACTTCTAATGGCTTACTCCTGTCTTGCAGTGTCTCTTG
Organism: Protopterus annectens; assembly: GCF_019279795.1. Taxonomy (NCBI): domain Eukaryota; kingdom Metazoa; phylum Chordata; order Ceratodontiformes; family Protopteridae; genus Protopterus; species Protopterus annectens. The sequence continues at coordinate 1,480,480,840 of NC_056725.1, forward strand.
AGAGAAACATCCTGCACTGCTGTTTGCAGAGTTTTAAGTGCTTGGCTGAGCTACTATTCTGCCAGTGTAATTGCTTGCTTCTAATTGTTTTCACCTGCTAGCTCCAGCAGTATTCCCTGCTAGCTTCCTACTAATTCTGTTGCTTCCTTTTTCCTTTCTGTTCCTCAGGGGGGAGCAATGTGCATACCAGCAGAAACACGCTCACAGTGGCTTACACCCACGCACACATGCTTACACGGTTCAGAATCTGCTTATTTGGGTTAAAACTCGTGCACACCAGTGCAAACAGTCTTACAAGTCTGCCAACAGGCTCCCACATGCTCAGTCTGCCCTACACACGCGCACACTAGCGCAAACAATCTTAAAGGTCTACCAACAGGCTCCCACATGCTCAGTCTGCCTTATACGTGCGCACTCTGTCCTACCCGCGCCTCATGGCGCGCACACGTGCTCATGCACGCCCAACAAGAAACTTTGCTGTAAGTAACAGTGTACACCTTCCATTTCTTGACTTTCCCATGCTTATCTTGTGGCACTCCTCTTTCCATGATATGTGTCTGACATCTGTCATGTAACACTGACCTCCAATGAACTGCATTTCTTTCTACCATTCCCCCCTGTGATGTCACCTATCTCCTACAATATTCCTCCCCCTTATGTATCTCTTACACTACTCAGAATGTGCTCATTTGCTATGTGACAGTGGAATTCAGTATCCTAACACTCATTTACATCAGATTGCCTACTAATGCTTAGTTACATCTCTTAGACTCAGCTTCCCCCCTTAGCAACCACTACACGGTGGCCATGTTGTTTTTGGTCTGCTGGTCCCTGTATTGTAAATCCATGTATTGCATAAAACCCACATTTGTGGATTTATAACCTTCATTTTTATGTGTTATACAGCGCAACCCGTTTGCGCGGGGCTGCGCTGCGTTTAAACATCGGCGATCGCAGAAAAAAAAAATATTATTTTTCATATTTGCATGAGGTACCTTGCCAGTGGCCACATATTTGGCCATTGGCATGCTGCCTGACACATACGCACCTTTTATTTGGAGCTGACATGGCTCCATTGTGATTTTTGTAGAAACGTACTCAGTTGTCAACTGAGGATATTTCTGCAGCTAAAATGGCTCTTACACGGGCTGCTTTCTGCTTCGTGGATCACTACTCTACCTCATTTGCATGCCTTTTGGCTGCAAGTGAGGTATTTAGCATATCCACATCCAGTCCGTGTAAGAGACGTTTTAGCTGGTCTCTTACATGGAGTTTCGTGCTGTTCCTGGATTGCGAGGCTTGCATGGAGTCTTACACGTCTCTTACACTCCGTGCAAGCCTTCGTGAATCCTGCCCTTTGTCTTGAAGGAATTAGAAAATTGCTAAAAATACACACATAAAAGTTAAAGTGAAATTCTTTTCCAAAGAGTTAGTTGTTGGAGATATCTTAATATGAAAAGTAGGGATTATTTATACTGTAATACCACATAAACAACTAAGTACTGCCATTTTTGGCTAGTGAGGTGGTGTTTAAAGAGACATACTGAATACTAGGATCAACTTGAAAAGTTGTCTTCCCAGGTCTATAAGGTGAAAGTATCTGTCACAGATAATTGGGAAAAGTTCTCTTCTTGTCAATTATGAAGAAACTGCTAAGAATGGTATGCACATTTGATAGAACTGCAGCTTTGAATGCCTAGAAAAAACTTGCAATTTAGAAATGTTTGTATGAAATAAAACTTAAATGTATAAAAGAGACTGTCAACCAGAATAAAACTAGTATTTATCAGACAACTGCAAGAAAAAAGAAACACTGATACTGTTTCTAGAGACAATCTAATGACTCAAAGTACTGTCATTATTTATATATAGGTTCATAGATTAGTAATAGGCTAACTGCCTTTTTGGGCCATTCTAAGCCTAGCCAATTATCCCTTGTGAGACTCAAACACTGCACCTTGTGCTTGTAAGGCAAACACCTTAACCATTAGGCCACCCTCCCAACTATAGGTAGGTACTAAGCTATCTGCCCAAGGGCATTTATACACCTAGCCAGAGTGTGTTGGCTTTCATAGCCTCATTAATTAACTGATCCTCTGTCAAGCAGAACCAATGAAGTGATCCCAGGGGTGTATTTTCTGTTACCCATCCACTCGTCAAGGTTTCTCTTGAAGAGTGTTAGTCAGGGGCTCTGCCTGATGTAATTTGGAATTTTGTTCCAAAGCATGGGGAGTCTTTGTGACAGGAATCTATCCCTCCAGCATGTTCTATTTATTGTTGTGGTGAGGTTTAGCTCACTAGATTGCGTGGCTTACAGTGACTTGGATTTCTTTAGGTGGAGCATGTCCATCAATTCTGAGTTGGACATGGCTTTGTAAGTCAGGCAGAGATCACCTCTGAGTAAGTGATATGCCACTGAGTACAGCCGGAGTTTTATCAGTCGGGCTGCATAGGACATATGTTTGAAACCAGTAATCCTCTTGGTGAGGTACTTTTGTGGTCTTTCCAGCTGTTGGAAGTGTCTTGTGAGGTACATCCCAAATGGGGCATTGTACTCTATGATGGGTCTGATGAGTGATGAGTAGAGGGGCACTATAACCTCTTCTGTGATCTCTTATTACCTCTTCTGTATTAAGGGGGCTGTCACCTATGTGGTAATTCGTGGGTGTTTTGTTTTTCCCAAATGGGATGACTATGCATTTTTTGGCATTTAGCTTGAGGCCATGACTTTGACACCAGGTGTCCGTCTCAGTAAGGCCCTTTTGGAGGATATCCATGTCAGCCGGAGAGTCAGTTATGGCTCCCAGTTGTCAGTCATCCGTGAACTTGGTTAAGCATAGTCCTCATGTGTTTGCCTGTACTTCTGAGAAGTATATGCCAAACAGTAGGGTTCCCAGGACCGAGCCTTGTGGGACACCACTTATGACTTGTTTAGAGTCGGACCTGGAGCCAGCTATTCTTACCGTGTGAGTTCTGTTTGTAAGCCAGTTGGCAACCCATCTTGTGATGTAGGGGTTTATGTTCAGGCTAGTGAGTTTTTCTGTAATACCTGAGTGGGGAATGGTGTCGAAAGCCTTTGCGAGGTCAAGGTAGGCTGTGTGAACCACTTTTCCCTCATCTATGGCCTTGGTGACTGTCTCAAAGAAGTAAACCAGGTTTAGTAGGCATGATCTGCCCTTAACAAAGCTGAACCGGGTTGGGTTAAGTGTTTGGAGGTTCAACTGTCTTTGTTAATGAGTTCCATGATGATGCGTTCCATAGTCTTGCAGATAAGGCTAGTCAGGCTTATGGGGTGATAGTTACCAGGGTCAGTTGTGACCCCTACTTTGTGGAGAGGAATAACCATTGCTGTGCACCATTCCATGGGCACATAGCCTGTGGAGAGGCTGAGGTTGAACAGCACGTTTAGGTGGGGGGTTGGTTCATTTTGTAGTTCGTGCAAGACACAGCCTGGGACACCACCTGGTCCCATTGACTCTGTGTTTTTGGCTTTTGAAAGGGCTGTTTTCACCTGTGCATCTGTAATTTTTGGGACACTACACTTTTCCGGTATTGTTGTGGGCCTTTTTGGAGGTGAGAGGGGGGTGAAGTTTGCACTGACTCTATCTGCCAGGATGTTGGCAATATCAGTAGGTTCAGTATATTTTGTGCTATTTTGCACTAGTTCAGTGCATATCTGTGAGTTGCCACTTAGATTCTTAACATAGCTAAAGAAGGCTTTGGGGTTATCTTTTGAATCCTTGGCTATTTTTCTTTCGAAGTTAGCCTTGGATGATTTCATGAGGGACCTCAGTTTCTTACTGATACTGATCAGGGATGTCTTTCCTTCTTGGGATTTGCTTTTTTTCTGAACTAGTTTCTTTCTTCTATTGTATAGCCTTTTTATTGCAGGGGTCCACCAAACTGGTTTCCTTCTCTTAGAGGAGTGAGTCTTGGTTTTGCTAGGGATGGCATGATCCATTCATGTTTGTAGGTGCTCATAGAGTACATTTGTAAAGGTTTCTGCATCTTGGGCAGCATTATCCTTCAGCGTGGGGGCTGTGAAACTTACCACCTCTGTCTTAAGTAAGGTGAAGTTTGCTTTAGAAAAGTTTTTTACTGTGGTTTCCTTAGTTGGGGGTGGTGGTGGGGTGTGGACATCCAGAGTGATTAGTTTATGGTCTGATCTAACCAGTGACGAGTTGACCTCCGGTTTGGATCACCTGTCACCTATGTTGGTGATGACCATGTCCAATATGTTTTCACCGCTGGTAGGGGAGTTTATCAGCTGATCCAGGGCATTTGAGTTGATGAATTCCAGGAAGCGCTGGGCCTAGGAATTTGTACTTGAGTAGTTTTCCCAGTGAATGGTAGGGTAATTGAAATCACCCAATATCTGGGTGTTTGGTAGGACCTTCATGTTTTCCAGTTTCTCCAGAAAGGTGGAGTGGTGGTCCTGGATCATGGAGGGTGATCTGTAGCAGGCCAGAATTTGCATTGCAGATTTGCCCAATGTTAGTTGCACATGGATGACCTCAGAGGTATCATGCTGCGCCACTAACCTGAAGGTGTAGGTATCCTTGATGAAAATGGATACACCCCCTTCTTTTGTGTTTCGGTCCGTGTTCTGTGGCCAAAACGTGTGGTATGAATTGTAGCCAGGTAGTGCTAGGGTGCTCTCTGGAACCTTGAACCAGGTTTCAGTTCCTGCACAGATGTCGACATTCTCCATACTGAGGAGTGCTTTGAGCGCGTGAATTCTGAGATTTAAACTCCTGGCGTTGAGTAGCATAACCCTCAGGTTTTTTTGTTAATTGTGCTGTTTACAAAGGTGCGTTTGACTTTTGAGCCTTGCCTAAAAAAGGCACTATGGGGGCAGCAAGAGCCTTGGCCAGCATTCGAAAGCCTAGGGGTGACAGGTGCAAGCCATCTCTTGTGAAGCAACTTGCAATTTTTTGCACAAAATATGTATATATATATATATATATATATATATATATATATATATATATATATATGTATGTTTCCATGTATGCATGTATGTATATATTTATAACTTTAATTTGTTAACTCTGAGCACTGATTACAAATGACCAATTTCATTGTCAGCCCAAGCAGAAATTACAGATGCAGATAATAACAATTGAGAAGGAAGAAGTTAATAAGAACTTGACAATGGTTTATTTCAGAAACCCACCCACGTAATGAGCTGCATGCACCCACAAATCACTTAAGTGCAATATGATAAAATCACAGGGTATGTGGACTGCTCGTGTGTCCAGAAAGAGTTCATTTTCTAAAGAACCTGCAGGACCTTCACATGGATTTTCTTGAAAGATGATATGAATGTGAGACTATCAGGTGCATTTTCAGTTCTGTTAAGGACCTCAAAGCAAGAGAGGACACTTCCATAAATGCACTACAAATAAAGCTGTTACATGATTTCAGAACTCACTACCCTGACCAGTGGAAAGAAAATCTGAAAAGAAGTATGACATGAACTTTCAGTAAAGGTGCTCATGAAAAAAAGGGTAACTCATGCGATAGAGTAGTGAGCAAGGTTCTGGACCCTGGTCCTTTTTTTATTTTCAAAAAAGGCAAGGAAATTAGGCTTACTTAGAAGCTATGTTCTAAAAGGACAGTATGGAGAGGCTTGTTACCTCTAAATGTGGGCCCCCTTTCTATACCTTTTGTGAGTTCATGAGCTGCAGGGACTTTTTCATCTGCCCCAGAATATGCAAGAACTACAACAGTAAGGCAGCTGGGAACTCCAGCGTCAAAAAGATTGCTTATAGAGCCCAGTGCTCAAAGTGTGAGGTTTGGTGCATTGAGAAGACTGTTTCTAAGGAGGATAGCCCAACACCCATCTGAAATTAGAAACAGACTAAGCAAAAATCCTCTTGCAAATCACATCAGTGAATCTCCAGATCATTTTTTTCACTTTTCACATTTTGAATGCGATCAGGATGGGTATGCTTGAAGGAAACTGTAATGCCATTCTGGAGAAGAAGTCGCTAGAATGACGAGTTCACCTTAATGCTTATAACCCACCTGGACTTAATTCTGCTTGTTCGATTAAACATATTCTTCAGCTTAAGAAACAGGACCACAGATTGTTTTCTTAATGGTTATGCCATGTCATGTCTACTCTGGACTTCATTTTTTCAGGCATTTTTATAGTTTTATTTTTGTTGGTTTTACTTGTTATATGTTGTGCCCCAACACATACATATTCGTTTGCATTTTTGTTTCTTTACATTTTTTCCTGAATTTTTTAGTGTATGGTTGATTTTTAGGATGATCAATTTTAATAGTGATCTGTTGAAGTCCTATGGGTTAAAGTGATTTTTGTTTGCTTATATTGCCCACATGATTACAGTTTTTCATTTACCTGACTGTTTTATATGTGATGTTTCTTTATATTGCATCTCTTCTAAGGTTACTGTGGTATTTTCTGTTTTCTTGACTCATTTGTCTGTTGTCATAACAAGCTCAAACACGCACACACACACACACACACACACACACACACACACACACACACACACACACACACGCACGCACACACACACACAAACTCCACTTCTTTTGCTCTGAGATATTTGTCTTTTATTTCTTTTTAGTTTATTACTCTGGTTTTTAAACTCTTTATTATGGTCTTGCTGTCAGCTTTGTGCTAAACAGGTATAAGTGAAAGGAGTTTTTTTTCTGGAGGCAGACTAGGACTTGATTACTCACTCTGCAAAACAGTATATTTAGACCTTGTTTTATTAGTACTTTTTATTTTAGTTTGGATTGTACTATTGACTGTTAGGAAGTTTATGGTCTGGTCCCATGGCCCATCTGATTCCTTTTGGACTGAACGCCTTGTTTTGTTTTTCTATGGTTACAATTGATTACTGCTTCAGCACTGGCCTTTTTAATTATTTTATTTTTCAGATTGGCTGTTTTGGCTATTAGTGTTGAACTGTTAGTTTTAAGGATTGTCATTATTTGCAGTCCTGTCTGGGCCTAGATTCTGGACCTGAGCCACTTATTTGCAGCTTGCTTATTTTCTTGTGCATTTTATTTTTATTTTTATTTGTAGTACCCTTCTCTATTTGGATTAGTTATGTTCATTCTTTGCCACCTGGTATACCTGATTTTACTGTGTTCCCCTGGGATTAAGGAGTGCGGTGACTTACTTTTGTTAGCATAGGCATGTGGTCATTTTGTATCGCCAACATAGACAGCGCATCGCAATGGGTCTGTGGTTCAGAACTAACCTCAGTTTTTGGCCCTTTTATTGTAATCCGTCTCTGTGAGGCTGTAAAGTTGCTCATGTTTATGTCAGGTTTCATTATGGTGGTAGGCTAGCCTATCATGAGTTAGAGTCTGTTTTGGTTCTTTACCATGCATGGATTTGTCAATCATGATTTATGAGTCTTTGTTTTCATTAAGCATATATGTAGCTTTCCATGGATAATTAGATAATTGTTCAGTTGTTAGAAATGTATACAGTACTGTAAAAAATAACATTTGAAAAGGGAAAGAGAAGACTATATAAATATATGTAAAACGTGCAACACAGATTTTATGTATAACACACACATTCAGATTCTAGAAACATAGACAATATTATGTAAATGATAATTGTGAATATTAAGTGAAGAATAAAAGTATTTAGTTGAACATCCTGGAAAGTAAGGTACAGGATAGGATGAGCATGTATTTATGTTATGTCTGTGGAAGTAAGATATTGGTATTTGGCTGTTTCGTGCAGGTGTATTTTTAGATGTGAATGGAATTTTCGGTAAAATTTGTTCAAAATAGGACAGGATTGGTTCCCATTGTTTAGGACTTAGCAGTGATCTATCTATTATATGTGAAGTCAGAAACAAACTACCACACATATTTTTCAGGTTATGTTGAATTAGGAAGACACAAAGTGTACTGTGAAAGATAAAACATCAGCAGAGGAACCTCCACAATACCATTTTAGTGCAAAATATACTACAAAATAATGTTAAATACTTTTGATATGAGGCCTAGTACTCAAAAAAATCAATATATGATGAAAATCTTGCATACTTTTTTACCTTCTAAATTAAGTTTTCATTTATAAAGAAACATTTTTATAATGTGTACAGCTTTTGCTTGTCTAGTCCTCAAATGATTCAGTGTTCCCTACTGTAATCTTAATGCCTGGAATTTTGAACACACCAAATTTGGAAAACAAAAATAAATCTCAAAAGCATTTTTGCAAGGGTGATTGTGTTATCTGCACCTGTCTGTGTGTGTGTGTGTGTGTGTGTGTGTGTGTGTGTGTGCGCATGTGCGTGTATGTATGTGTATGTGTCTGTGTGTCTGGGGGACTTTGCGACTCATCTGCTTTTTCTAAATATAACTACCTGTAAGGTTGCAGCTTCATGTGAGAAGGGGCAAATCAGTGACCAATTTTCAATTTGATGACCCAAACTCAAAATTACACTAGAGACCAGAGATTTATGATTTTATTTTGTAGACTGACCTAAATGTATGTCAGCAATAGTTCATGCTAATATATTAAGTTCCTTAGCACTAGTATTAATCTCTACACATGTCAGACTACAATATGTGCTCATTTTATGGAATCAGCTTATTATTCATATGCTATGATTACGAGATCCTCACTATTCTGTTTCCCTGAAACAAGTGAACAGCCATATAGTTTTCTTGACTCAAAACATGTTGCAGCTTACATCCATACACATTTCATACCTAACCCTTACAATGCCACAGTACATTTAACACCAAACCTTCTCTACTAAGAAATGATTCTCTTCCTGTTTTTTTTCATACATTACAGAGATGTTCTTTATGCTTGTGTACCATGATTTTTTCTAATAATTGTTTCAAAATCTCTTGCTACTACCTGTCTTAGCAGTATTTACTATAAGATTCTTTCTGACAGCATGTTAGACAATCTTGTTTCATATTACTCAGTCAAATGCCTTTCTCCTCATTCCTTTTGTAGGTACCTAAATGCTGCTCCATAGCAATCCCTGCCCTTAATTTCACCTAACTTGTCCCTAGTAGGCGACTGCCTAACCATGGAGAAACATGTGTGCCCCCTGACATGTTTCCCTAAGTTATGACTGCATGTACCACTATAACAGGGTTAGCCTGTGTAGCCTCTTCAATAAGCGATAATCCATGAATGCGGCAGGCCCACCATCAACACACCCACCCAGGACGGGTAAGCTGGTATCTCCTGCTCCAGCCAATCATCATCACACTTTTAAATACCTTACTGACTTTACTCATGATGTATGTAAACACTTAGACATGTCCTCTGTCAGATACCCTTATTTGTGTGCTTACTACTAAAATGCCACAAAAACAGCACCAATGTTGGTCAGACACAGCCAACTCCATGTGCATTTTATGCATAATACTACTACTACTACTTCTACAACCTCTCTCCTGGCCTGCTTGATTTGGGCTTGGTACCTTCTTCATCTGATGCAAGACTCATCAGTGTGCCACAAGGCATTTGTCATTTCTATTAAATACATTTCAACTCCATTTGCATTTATGCAGTGTTGGAGGCGGAGCCCCTATTTACATTTAGCAAATGAGTGATGCTTGCTCATGTTGCTATTCTTTCACTGAATACAAATGCAGTTTTTAACTATAAAGAGTTTAGCTGTTTTATTACTGGTGTCCACTCTGCTCTTACAGTTCTCTTTCCATGGACAGATTCCCTTTTGCAAGGCATACTTTCTTAATGGATACTTACTAATAAAAGCTTTCATTCAGTGACAGTTCTAACAGGCTCTGAGCACAATCACTACTCTCCACATACATAAACATCATTGCAAGGCATCTTATGGAAGAATTATTTGAGAACCTAAATGTTTACTTTATTTAACAAGAGAAAATGACCAACCTGTGCTGTGTAAACATCTCCATAAACAAATAAACCAGAGTAAAGCAGTCCAAAAAAAAGTATAATGATGAGATGACACAAGGCTGTCAGGATAAAACGAACAATCTTTTATTTTAAAACAACATGAGCGCTTTCACAGCTCTTGCTGCTTCTTCAGATGTCAGTATAAAAATGCAGTCACACACACAGCAATTTATACAGAAATCCAACTAGCAAATCAACCAGTTAAGCAATTATGTATTAAAAGAATGCAAACAAGAAATGTAATAAAAATTAACAAATAAAAATAAACTTAAATCAACTAATGCACATAAGTGTATGTAAAGCTCATCTAAAAAGTGAGCATGTCTGTAACAAAGGTTTAAGGGGGA
>NC_056725.1:1480496099-1480536099 GCF_019279795.1 Protopterus annectens
AAGTCTTTAGAAGACAGGGCATTTTCAGCTCCTGTCTGAAAGATATTAACAAGGCCAGCTGCTGCAGAAGTTCAGTTAAGTTATCCTATACTGTAGGGGAAACTATACTGCTATTTTAATTTCCACTGTTTTTCAACTAATAATGATATGCAACAGCAAGTGACTAGCATACCTGAGCTTTTGGAAATGTATGTGTCAAGCAGTGAGAACTTAGATGTTTCTGTAAGTTTCACAAAAGAAGTAGTAATAAATGGTGTTGAGCTGATCCTATTATACTTTGTGCAGTTATGAAAGTCAATAACCAACAGTGGACAGTAGTGATATATGTTGCTCTAGATGTTATGGTTTAACTGAAAAATAGGCCTGTTGTTTGTGTCTAGATATACACATTTTTCCCGATGGACAGGAACCACAGTGGTGCCCTTTCATAAAAATGATGCCTTCAGTTTAGGAAGAAGTAGGTGAACCATGTTACTATATATATTATATCATCTGCAATGTAACAAACTTATAAGTTATTTGTGATGGAGCTCTTCTTTCCCGCACAACGTTTTTCTAAATCCTAGGTAGAAAAGCATGAAATACTTCACCCTTTATTGCTCTGAGATGCCAACAAGGATACTGCACATTTTGAACACAAATACTGGCATCATCAAAGAAAGCTAAGAAGAACTTTTTTGTAATTCTTCTTGAATGCAATTGGAATATCATAAGGGGCTGTCAGTGGCTGCATTACAGATACTCATCCTGAAAACCACATATTAATACTAAAGCAGGTAGCAAAGTTATGTGAGTATCCTTTTGTTAGAAGTAATAGGTTTGGAATAATGAAGCTTACTAAAATGGATTTTCTTGGTGGACAAAGTTCCATTTTAGAGTATGTAGATGCAGCTGCCATAAACATGCTCCGGTGTATACCGACCATACATCATATCCTGCTCTGACAGCATTTGACCTGGACTGTTCTAAAATGGCTAGGAGATAATAAGACATCACCGCTAATAGGCAGATACTTTACTAGAGAACAGTTCATGAATCAGAGGCCACAGGAAAGGCACTGGTACCTCCATGAATAACAGTTCTTGCTGACATGTGTGGGATACTATGCAGCAGAACTTTTAGTTATGTACTCACCATAACTTCAGATGTTTGGGATCCATCTCGCCTACATTCTGACTGATGGGTTCGGAGCCGATCCCTCGGCTCCGACTCGGCACGCTTATGCCAAAGAGCGAAGTCTCTTATTGGCTGAGCTTACTATATCCCAGGATGCACCACTACCAATCCCCCAGATCTAGTTTGTCCGCATACATGCACACACGCACGCACTGCTTATATAACATCGACAGATGATACAAGATAAAAATAGTAGAACTCAAACCGTTCCATCTCTTCTGATCTCCAAGGCAGGGGAAGGAGGGTGGGTAGGAATGTAGCGAGATGGATCCCAAACATCTGAAGTTATGGTGAGTACATAACTAAAAGATGTTATGTGATCCTATCTCGCCTACATTCTGACTGATGGGACAGCGTCCTAGCTCCTGAATCCTGGGTGGCTCACTGGAAAACACTCCTGAGTACCGTGGAACCAAATGATGCTCGCCCTTTAGATGCCACATCCAATTTATAGTGGGAAATGAAAGTGTGCGGGTTGGACCAAGTAGCCGCAGCACAAATCTCAGAAATAGCGAGCTTGGAATGAAAGCATAATAGAGGTAGCCATAGCTCTGGTCGAGTGAGCTTTGATAGATGTTGTAAGTTGCTTATTTGAAGAGGAATAAGCCTGAGTTATGCAATCTCTAATCCATTTGGAAATAGTAGCTTTAGTGATGGTTTTACCCAATTTATTATCTGAAAAGGACACAAACAATTGGTCTGTTTTTGAATTTGTTGAGTCCTGTCTAGATAGAAGCGCAATTGCCTGTGAACATCCAATTTATGCAAGGTGTATTCCGCTTCATTTGAAAATTTTGGAAAGAAAACTGGTAGCTCTAGAGATTGTTGGAGACAGAGACTAGAACAAACTTTTGGAACAAAAGATGGATTAGGCCTAAGTGATACTCTATCCTTGTGAAAAATCAAGTACGGTGGTTTGATAGATAGGGCTTGAAGTTCTGAAACTCTTCTTGCAGAGGTAATTGCAACTAAGAAGGCAGTTTTCCAAGACAGATATTTCAACTCACATGTAGCAGCCAGTTCAAAAGGGGAAGATGTTAAGGCACGAAGTACCAAATCAAGATCCCACGGAGGCGCAGGATGAAAAACTGGGGGTCTTAAAAGCACAGCACCTTTCATGAAAGTTTTACATAATCTGCTGCTCATCAACGGTGGGTCTATGGATTCGTGAAATTTGGAGATAGCTGCTAGTTGGACCTTAATAGTAGAGACTGAAGATCCTTGATTAAACAAGGATGTTAAAAATTTCAAGACCTCTGGTATCGGGACAGTAATAGGGTCTAAGCCTCTGAGTTGAGCCCAGATGGCAAACCTCTTCCACTTACTGAGATACAATTTCTTAGTGGTGGGTTTGTGGGCTGAAGATAAAATGTGAATAACTTCCGGGTCTAAGGTGTGATTTCTGACTAAGGTCGGAAGTGGAGGAGCCAAGCTGTTAATTTCAAAGTGTGAAGGGACTGGTGCTGTCGTCCCGACTGATGAATCAGCAGGTCCGGAGTTAGATCCAAAAACCAAGGACCGTCCAGAGCATATTTCTTTAGGTAGGGGAACCATACCTGACGAGGCCAGTACGGAGCAATTAGAATCATTGTGGACCCCAATTGGGAAGCTTTCTGGATGACTTTGAGGAGGAGTGGAACCGGAGGAAAAGCATAAAGTAGTCCTGTCGGCCAAGGTTGGACTAGAGCATCCGTAGCTGCCTCCCCCTGACGTGGAGTCAAGGAAAAGAACCTTTTGCACTTTGTGTTTTGTGGTGTTGCAAACAGGTCGCAGCACGGGGTCCCCCATCTTTTGAAAACCTGAGCTGCTACTGTTTCGTTCAGGGACCACTCGTGAGGAGAGAGAATCGTCCTGCTTAATCTGTCTGCCAATACATTGGATTTTCCTGGAATGTGGGTCGCTACCAGGAAGCGGTTGGTAGCTACTGCCCATTCCCACACCCTCATGGCCTCTCTGCAAAGGGGGTAAGATCTGGTCCCTCCTTGTTTGTTTAGATACCAGACCACCGACATGTTGTCTGTGTGGATAGCGATAATGCCTTGAGGGAGAAACTTGTGGAGGGCTTGTAGGGACAGAAGTACAGCCCTCATTTCCAATACATTGATATGGAGAAAAGTTTCGTCTGGAAGCCAAGAACCCTGAACTAACCTGCCCAGACAATGCCCCCCACCCGTCTGGGAGGCATCCGTTGTCAAGGTGGCCACCGGAGGGTATAACAAAAGGTCTTCCCTGATTCAGATTGGATGGCTGAAGCCACCAGCGGAGGTCCCGTTTGCACGTTTCTGTAATCAGTATGAGATGATTGAGGGGGAGATCCTGAAAAGACCATTGTGTCGATAACAGCCACTGAAGAATCCTCATGTGCAATCTTGCCAGCGGAACTAGGAGAACTGTGGCAGACATTGAACCTAAAAGTTGCAGGACCAACCTGGCTGGGGCTTTGGATCTTGGAAGCAGGGCTCGGACTTGACCTTGTAATGTTTGAATCCTTTCGGTAGGAAGGAAGATGCATCAATTTTGAGTCTATCTCTGCTCCTATGAATCTTATGCACTGAGAGGGCAGCAAGACAGACTTTGACCAATTGAATGTAATTCCCAGGGAAGCACCCAGGGAGATGGTGGCTTGTAGGTTGTCTAGTAGTAGATGCCTGGTGGTGGCAGTCAGGAGCCAGTCGTCCAGATAGGGAAACACTTGGAATCCGAGACTCCTCAGGTGAGCAGTCACTACTGCCAAACACTTGAGTGAACACCCTGGGGCTGTGGTGAGACCAAAGGGCAGTGCACAAAATTGGAAATGACTGTCTCCCAGGCTGAAGCGCAGATACCTCCTGGATGCCTGATGTATCGGTATGTGATAATAGGCGTCCTTGAGATCTATGGAGCACATCCAAACATCCTTCTCCAACAATGGGAGAATGGATTGTAAAGTGACCATTCGGAATTTGGACTTCATGACGGACTGGTTTAGTTTGCTGAGATCCAAAATGGGTCTCAGGTCCCCTGTCTTTTTTGGCACTAAAAAGAACCTTGAGTAATTTCCGGATCCGATCTGGTCTGTGGGGACCGGTTGGATGACTCCTTTTCCTAGCAGCTTTGAAGCTTCTGCGGCTGCAATTTCCCTTTGACTGGGTGGTGGGTCCGGGATTTTTTTGGACGGTGGGGGTGAGTGTGTGAAGGGAATGGTGTAACCTCCGGCAATAATCCGAAGCACCCATCTGTCCTGAGTAATAGACTCCCAGGCTTTTAGGTGCTTGGCAAAATGGCACCCGACTGGCTCCGGAGCAGCACAGCCAGGCAATCCCTCATGAAGTGTGGGAGGCTGAAGAGCCACGAAAGGACTCGCGATCTCCAGTGTTGCGGGGCCCTCTGCCGCCTCTGGGACGGTGTCTCCCAGAAAAATTTCCCCGTCCTCTGCCTCTGGAAGGGGAATCTTCCTGCTGTTGAGGAAAGAACTTCTGTGATTTGTGGAACCACATCTTCCCTCCTCTTTTAGCCTTGGGATAAGGCCGAAAGGGAGTGGAATAACGTGCTCCTATGGCAGATAAAGTTTTTCCCTCTTGCTCACAGCGGGTAAGAGTGTCTTTTACCTTGGGTCCAAACAAAGAGGACCCATCAAAGGGAGCGTCGGCGAAGGAAGACTTGAAGGCCTCCACGAAATGACACAAACGGAGCCAGGCTTGTCTTGAAGAGCCACGCCTGTGCCTGCCGCTCTGCCCACCCTTGCCGCATATGAAATGAGCCTCATGGACGAGTTAGAAATCGAGGTAAGGATAGCCAACTGAGAGCTAACCGACTGGGCTAGCTGCTCAGGTAGGTTACCTGAGAGGGAATCTGACAGCTCCTTGACCAGATCCCTCTGTAGTC
Organism: Protopterus annectens; assembly: GCF_019279795.1. Classification (NCBI taxonomy): domain Eukaryota; kingdom Metazoa; phylum Chordata; order Ceratodontiformes; family Protopteridae; genus Protopterus; species Protopterus annectens. The sequence continues at coordinate 1,480,501,140 of NC_056725.1, forward strand.
TGGTGAAATGTGCCAAATAATTCAGGGACCTTAGAGTAAAGGCCGCTGAAGTCAGGGTGCGCTTCCCGTACCGGTCCATGCTCCTAGACTCCTTATTAGGAGGATGGACGGACGTTGAAGCCTCTGCCACGTCCTGCTGTGTAGCAGATGCCACCACCATGGCATCTACAGCCACGCCTTTCGTCAAGAACTCCTTCTCGGGTGGGGCAGACAAAAATTTGTTAGGGCGAGAAGGCACTGGTTCCACAGTATCTGGATGTTCCCACGCCCTCCGACAAACCAAATCCAGGAGCTCATCGAAGGGCGGAGACACCCAGGAGGCGGAGGGCTGAGCCCCAAAGGCCTTGAGAAGCACTGACTCATCAGCGGAGGGGGGCTTGGAAATCCAGCCGCCTCATTGCTTAAGGATCTCTAGAATGTCTGCAAATGAGACATCATCCGAGGACGACTTTGGGGACCCCTCCGCATCATCAAGATCAGTGTCCGATGTAAGAGACTCGGGGGAGTCCACGTGCTTCCTCTTGCACAATCTCTTCCTTGGGGGCTCCTCCGAAGACAACTCCGAAGAACCCTCAGGAGGAGGGGAACCCCCAGTGGGGGTAACCTCAGGCCCCGGGGCTCCGCTGCCTAGAGACAGGGGAACTGCCAAAGACCCAGTCTCCATGCCCAGAGAAGGTGCCGGTAAAGCCGCAGAGATGGCAAGAAGACTTGGCCAAGGCACTCCTCATAGCTCTGAAAGCCGGACCCCCAGAATCCTGGGAGTGTCCGGTCCCCGGAGCCATGATAGCAGACGGAAGTCCCACGGCCGAAGCACCGAGAGGGAGGCTCGGAACCGACAGCATTGGTCCCGAAACGTCACCCCCGGGTCCAGCCGAAGAAGTCCGTGTGCTAAACTCAGACCCGAAGGCCGGGGTTGGAGTAAGGGTCGGAGCCGACCCTAGGATCTCTACTGGCTCCATCAGCACCTGCTCCGACGGAGCTGAAGCGGTCGGAGGAGGAATGGCAATGGAGTGGGCTATCGGCTCCGAAACCAATTGGGTCGGAGCTGAAACAAATTTTTGAAAGACTGGGGACTGGAACAGTCTTTGGAGCACCCTGTCTATGTCCGAATCTGACATCCTTGATGACCTGGAAGAGACCGAACGGGTCCGAGTAGGTCTCTCCAATGGCTCCACGGGACTAAGGGACCGGCTCCGAGGCGACTCGATAACTATCGGCGCCGAGGGAGTGTCAACCAATTTCCATCGGTGCCGAAGAGGACTTCGGTGCCGAGGAGGAAGTGTCTGAGCGGACAACCTTCATCGGCTCCGAGATCAGTGGAGCCGATGAAGGTGACCCGCCTCTCGATGCCCCAGCCCTCGGCTCTGAGACCAGAGGAGTCGAGACTGGAGGCATCGAGGCAGACCGTTCCACCCTCGGCTCCGAAGTCCGTGGAGCCGAAGGAGAAGCCTGCCTATGTCTTTTGGCGGTCGGGTCCGACGGACTGGTCGGAGCCGACGCCCTTTTCTTTTTAGCAGGAGAAGGAGAGGATGCTAAAGCTTCTTCAAAAGAGGGTTTGATAAGGCCTTTCAAAATAAGTTTATTTTTCCTCTCTTGGAGGACCCTCGAGGAAAACGCGTGACACACGCTGCAGGACTCCTGCAAATGTTTGGCGCCCAAACAATATACACAGAGAGAGTGGTCGTCTGTGATCGACATCTTAAAACTGCACTTAGTGCACTTTTTAAATCCTGAAGGCCTAGGAGCCTGTGACATTATGGCAATCCAAACACAGTAAACTAGCCAAGAAGAAACACAAGAAACACACTGACTAACACTATAGAATTTTCCTTGCTCTCTCTCTTCTTCTTTACTTTTCTGTCCTTTTAATAAGGACTAACACAACACCAAAAGAAGTAGATCCAATAATCTTAAAAAATAACAGGGATTAGCCAACAACGAACTGACAGGGGAAGGCCCTTCAACTCCGATGGGACCTCTAGTCTGTCAAAACACAGTCACTACACAATATTTTACCAAGGAAAATACTCATTCAAGCACAAAAACCACTAGATAGCTGTTAAAACAGCTTTTTGTTGAATTTTAAAGAAAATCCTGACAGGAAAGTTAGTGAAAAAACACTACTTAGCTCAGCCAAGCTCGAGACCACGTCTTCGCTTGTTAGCGGCAAACGAGATCTGGGGGATTGGTAGTGGTGCATCCTGGGATATAGTAAGCTCAGCCAATAAGAGACTTCGCTCTTTGGCATAAGCGTGCCGAGTCGGAGCCGAGGGATCGGCTCCGAACCCATCAGTCAGAATGTAGGCGAGATAGGATCACATAACATCTGTTCCAATTACAGCAGCTTTGGAAACTGTCTCTGTTATATTATGCCATGATTACTACATATTGCTGATATTATTGTAGACATGGGGACTTCCCTACAGCATCTTGAGGAGAAATTCCCCGAGTATCAATAGCTCACAGAAAAATATATCAAACGGCATAATGCTGAATGTTTTTCTGCATAGAAAATCATTGCTGGTGCAACTTCTAATTGCACAAAGTGAGTCAACCACTGAATCAAATGTAGAACCTCTTTATCCAAAAGACTCCAAGGTACCACTCCCAAAATCAATCAATCAATCAATAAATAAACTTCAGAAGGAGGTTCTATTCCTTTAGCAGATTCAAGGAACACTGCTTACTGAATGTGTACAAAGAACAACACGTGCCTGAGATACAAATATCTGCCACAGATACTTTTTGAATAAATGTGAGAGGTGGTAATTTACATCCAATTGATTGCCCTATAACAGCTTTAGAAGGACAATTTTATATAGCTGTTGGTGACAGAATACAGGACCCCCATCTGGATGCTTGCCTGGCTGCTAGCTTTTCTTACCTAACAAGAGAAAATGAGACCAGAATGAGAAGATGACATGTTTTGTGGAAGCTTGATTTCCAACCAAGTAAAAGTGAAGCTGCCTGAGGACACAGAAACCAGATTAAAGGGACAAAGCAAAAGTTCTCAGTCATGTAGGAATGTACATCACACCTCAGGGAAGACCTGTCTTCTCAAAATGGTGTCCTAAATTCAGTACCTACTGTGGTAACTGCTTCATTAGTCAATACAGCATGTCATCATCAAAGTATGGTAGAAGAAAAAATTATTTCACATATGGAATAACTCATGGTCAAGTCAAAGATGTCTGATGTAGGCTAAGCAATTCAGTATTCAGAGTAAGTGCTGAGTCCAAGCCAACTCCAAGATCCCATGCCCACACAATTTACAGAAGAGAGATTCAGGGCCTCAAAAGCTACTGGAGAGATTTTGGGATGGGTATAAAAGTCTCCAGCCTGACCAATGTCAACAGAGATGTGAGGCTTAGTAACCACTATTGCAAAAAGCTGTCTGTTGTAAGAATAATTCTTGAGCCTCCTCTGGTCAAAAAGTGCCATGTAACATGCTATCCTGGAATACCCTTGAAAATTGAAACGTCTGCAAAGGATAAGGTCCTGAGTTCTTTAGGACTGAAGTTAAGGCACTATTCATAGTGGGACTGGGGATAGCTACTAACAACCAATCAGCAGTTTTCCCTGTAAAGGGATGTAACTAGAACTGATCAACACCTGGTTGATAACCTGGGGTGCCAAGCACTGATCAAAGGAGATCATCTGTTATGGAAGCAACCAGCTTTCAAAAGCAGTATCTACACCCTTCTAGAATCTTCAAAGAATCATGAGGTAACAACAAGCCTCTCTCATGCCTAATGGATACAACCAGCAATCTGGCGGCTGCAGGGAAAGGCAATTAAGTATTTTGACTATATGTACAAACTGAACATTCTCAGATATATAACCTATCTATGTTCACCATCTTTTCTAGGGACAAAAAGAGATGTGAAGGAACCACCTTGCACCTGCTGTGGTTTCAGTCATTCCTCTGTGGAGTAGAAGACATTGACAGTGTCAACAGTTCCAGAAATACTTACTGGTCTTCCCTCAGAAGTGATCGGAAAGAGGATAAAACTTTCTGGTGCCTCTCACTTACTTTTGATTTACTATAGTTTATTATGTTTTATAAAATCTTTCAGGTCCACTAAAGGAATAGATGTAAACACAGCCAGAATTAAAAGTGTTGTGTCTGGAACTTAATAGGAGGACTTGAGGTAGTAAAGACAATAAATGTCTCTTTTAGAATGCACTGAGGATACCTCATACAAGACACATTAGAAAGAACAATAGCCTCAGAAGGTGTTTAAGCTAAAGCTAATCACTCTAGTCAGCTTTAAGTGAAATTTGGTGATTGGCCAGAGGGTTATTTTGATTGTTTAGTCGGTTGCTCTGTCTGTAAAGGCGACTCATTTGCACAGCTCTGGGCTCATTTCCAGAGAGCTTCTCACTGCTTGGTGTCCAGATCACACATCTGAGACTGTTCAGCTTCACTCCTGAGCTGTCCTTGGTAGACAAGTATAATATTTTGCTAAACTGCACTTCTATTTACATTTTAAGGGATGCTGTTATATTTTTGTATTGTTTGTTGTGTCTATGCACTTTAAATCATCTTGAGGTGACCCTGAAATTTGCTTTCATTTGTTGCTGATTTCTGCATTTTATGAGCATTCCTTATGCAGTGACTCATGAATGTGCTTGTTGATTACTGTATTTCTGCACTCTTTGCTAAAACAGAGTTGATTGCATATTAAGAAACATCAGGTCTGCATTCTAGTGCCAGCACAGAGTAGCCTGGTTTCACTCTGAGCTTGACAATCACTCTTGTCAGCTTTAAGTGTAATTTGGTGATTGGCAAGAAGAGCACTTTGACTGCTAAGTCAGTTTCTCTGCCTGTATAAACTTGGTGCATGTACACAGCTCCGGGCTCATTTCCAGAGAACTTCCCACTGCTTGATATCCATGACATAATTTGAGAGTGTTATGCTTCAGTCCTGTACCATCCTTGGCAGACAAGTACAATATTTTGCTAAACTGCACTTCTACTTACAGTTTGAGGACTTCTGTTATATTTTCTTATAATTTGTTCTGTCTCTGGACTTTAAATCATTTTAAAGTCCCCCTGAAATTTATTAGTTTTTGTTGCTGACTTCTGCACTTTGTAAGCATTCCTTAGGCAGTGATTTACTGTATTTTTGTTGTACTGTATTCTTGCTACAATAGAGTTGATTTTATATTACAAAGGATTAGGTCTGTACTCAAGTGGCAGTAGATAGTAGCCTGATATTATTCTGAGTTTGGGAATCACACTAGTCAGCTTTAAGTATAATTTGCTGTCTGGCCAGACAGCCATTTTGATTGGTTAGTTAGTTACTGTGTCTATATAAAGTAATTTCTCAGGATTCAATAAAATCCATGAAGGATCAGACTGAGCCTACATGGATTTTATTGAATCCTGAGAATTGACTTTATATATTATTTTCTCAAATCTAACTGGTAAGGCAGGTGCATCTAACTCCAAATTTACAAAACGTGCACATGTACATACACAAGGCTACTGACATTGTCTTCTGGTTATCAAAAAATGCCTGGCAACTTCAGTATGTCATACAGCAGTGTGTTTTAACCAATCCCATTCAGTAATGAACTCTGCAACAACAATGAGAATGAAGCCATCAAAATGGGTTCATAATACTAGCCTGAAATGTTGGAGCGAGAAGAAAACATTGTGCTAGTGCCCCAGGACACGTTTTTGTCATTAAACAATATTTACACCTTCATCATAACTTTTAGTAAACCAGATGACCCTATAGTACATTCAAAGAAAAGCAATGCTATCATTTAATAACCAAGCACACACACACACCAAGGGTTCACTTTATGAAACTACAGTTCTACCAGACAAAATGATATTTCATACTAGAAAAAAACAATGCATACAGTTTAGTGAATCAGTCTTTTGACAAAACCATCTACATGGGAGATTTTACTTAAAAGTTGTATTACTTTGTGAAGTGTTCCACATAAAGCACAAACACCCAACACATGTAAATGACACCATTTTATAAACACCACACCAAGACTTAACAACAGACCTCACATTCAATCACACTCCTGAAGATGATACACCAACTTACAGTTCTTAATTGCATTTAAATCTTTGAACACACCATCCCCATTCCTGCTGCATTTCTGTTTTATTTAAACATACAACACACATGCAGTTAGCACACATCTATTTAAGCCAGCTATATGACGCGTAAATAACATAATGCGTGAGTGGAGAAATAGAGATTCATGCCAAAGTCACACTAACTTTGCTTCACTGCTTTATGTTTACGACTGCTACCATAACGACCCAAAACACCATGGTGAGCAGTACCATTAAAACTTCCCAAGTAGCAATGAGATGGAGTTGAAACTCACCCATGTCAATGTGTGTGTAAGGAACAGCTTTTACTTCCAGAACCATACAGCAGAAAGGGTTATGTTGAATGGCACTAAGGACGGGCGGGGTTAATAACAATCACTTATTTCTCATGCTAATTCTTTTTTCCTATTTCTTGGCAGTGTGTGGGGAGCTGTAATTCCCAAAACTCAAAAAAAAAAAAAAAATTAAAAAAAAGAAACAATAAACAGAGAGCCGAGAATGTAAAGTTTAGGGGGTGGAATGCATCAGAAGGTGCTGCTTACTATTTCATTAGCAGACTTACTGTATGAGACTCATAAAAAAGACAGAAGCACCCATTATTAGAGATTATATTAGAGAAATGAGAGAGATAGTACCGCAAAACAACAGACACTCTCTCCCTCTCTCTCTCCGAGACTGAGACACCGCAGCAGCCAGTGACCTCCTAGGGAAAAAATCAACCACTAACCTTAACTGTGTACATTCCAGGCTCGCTCCGCTTCCCCTCCCTGATTCACTACAAACAGCACCAGTGCCATTTAGAAATGTATGCCGATGATACTTAGATGCTTTGCATCCCTTCCCCCACCGATTAGTCAGGAATGACCACCTTCAAAACAGCAGTAGTTATGTGCATAATATATAGAACTATAGAAGAACAGACATCTGACTGTACAGGCAACATCCATTCACATACACACACACACACACACACACACACACACACACACACACACACACACACACACACACACACACATGCGCGCCACAACTTGGAAATAGCACATAATTGATTGAATAAAGCAAATGTGAACACTTACTCTCCAACTCCCAGTCATGCTTCCTTAAATGAATAAAGCAAAACTCATTCTCCATGAACAGGTGAATCAGCAAGCAAAACTTGAAGACTTATTCTCCTGCAAAGTGAATACCAAACACCACTTGTTGTATTTCAAATTGAGCGGGAATGACAACGCACACACAGATGTGATGCATTATGGGACCAGGACCAAGAACGCCAATGTATTTTTTTTTTAAAGAAAATTAATCTCCTGGCAAGCTGGTTCCAGGGTGGTGCAAGTGCACCCCCTTGCACTTGCCTGCGGGCGCCCTTGGGCTCAGTGTAGAGCCTACATGGAATATACCCATGTACATGGCCATGGTTACCCTGTGGCAGCATGGCATGCATTTTAATCATGGTGCACTGCTGAGGGAGAGCATAGTAACACGGATATTGAATTCATGTAGGCAGTGGTGTAGATGCTGTCCTGTGGTTGTTGATTGTCCAGGGAAAACCTGGATAGATGTTATGTACAGGATAAGAATCCCTGTAATGCACTCTGTTAGTGTAGAAATGCGTGTGAGATGTAATAGTTGTGTTTTTGTTTTTTTACTCTTATTTTTTTTATACCTGTTTGCATGGTGTGGCGCAAAGTGCAGCAGTGCCAAGCTGTGTGCACACATACATAACTGCTACCTGCTAGACATCTGAAAAAAGAAACTGGGTGTCATTAATTAGCTATAGTTGTCTATTGTTTTTATCTTATTTTTTTTTTGAATGGCCATTTACACTGTGCTGTGTAGTGCTTAGCAACACTAACAGGTAGCTCAGTAGTATATGTGAAGGTATATGTTTTTCTCACTATCCAAGTAGCTACATAGGTAGAGTCATGGCTTATAATGTAGTAGGTCCCATGTTCAAGTCCCCAGCAGTCATACCTTTTTACATTTAGTGCTATGGAAATGTGTAAGGTGACCTAAAAGGTGGTTTAATTTAAAAACAAAATTGTTACATTTGGAAAAGCTGCACAGTACTAAACATTGCTTAAACATGATCAATGGCTACTCCTGTCTGCACATTGCTAAGCTTCACCAAAACACGGTTGTGTGAGTTTACACAATGCTCAGCTGCTCTAAGCAGGTTTGTGTGATGCTAAGCAATGCGGCACTTTTTTGAATGTTACAGTATGATGTGTAAGGGTGGGAAAACAGCCTATATTAAAGCCAATAAGTGGGAATTTTGCATCATTCATTAGAAACTTACTAACCTGTTTATATGCCTGGTGGTGTTGGTGAGGGAGCATGCTTTCAGGTGCAGAGGTGGAGTGTACAGGAATCCAGAGTGTTTGTTGGACTCCTGGTCCAGAACTATGAACCTCGGCTGTTGCAGGGTGGGTATCAGGGCTGAGAATGTAAAGTTGATGCCTGGGATCAGTTGGCCAGGGATCTTACCAGTGCTACTGGTATCCCAGGCACTGGTGAGCAGTGTCATCATCACTATGATGACCAGAAGTGAAGGAAGAAGGAAACCTTGGACACCTGGGTCCAAGATGCTAGGGCTGGGCATGCCCCATACATATGTAAGTATGTTTGCTATTACTTTAATAAAATACAAGCTGAATCTGTGAAAAACTGGTATGCATAATTTATGCTTTTCTTCCATCAGCTGCAGCTGAATGGGCGGTCAATGTCCAGTCTCATGCTGGACACATGGCCAGGATGTGCTGTGAGTGTGGTAAGTATGGATATTTTCTGATAACTGTAGTGCAATAAACAATAAACAATAACAATAACAATAAGCAATAAGGTTTAAAGCAGGATTGTGGTTTGATATCTTTGTTGTGTCTTTCGGCTTTTCCCAGTTAGGGGTCGCCACAGCGGAACTCTGGTCCACTAATGATTGGTAGTTGATTTTTACATGCCGAGTTACCAGCCCTGACACACAACCTTCAATGAAGGTATGCCCATTCATGCATGTCTCCACGGAGAAGATGCTCTAGCTGAGAATAGTACTGGGCAGCGTCTTACTATGAGGCAACAACGCTACCGCAGCACCACCACCGCGGGTGTGGTTTGATATCTAATGTGTGCAAAAAACTGCATTAGGGCTGTATTTACTGCATGTGTGTTCTAATGTCATTGCAGTCAACTGTAAAACTGAAATAAATAAAGAATGCAAATGTAATTGTTTGATAAATGTATTGCACAATCCACAGTACTATTCAGGGCTGTCTTCAGGTCACTTTCAGTCAAATAATGTACTGTATTCCTCCCACTCCAGGAACTAAGTATATAGGTAAGGTAGACCATGTTCTGGTCAGATATCATGTGTATACTTCACAGATTCTATGGAGCCATAACAATAAAGTGTAAATTGCAGTTTCATAAGTAATGTGTTCAAATAAGTGCAGTAGGGCTGTATTCATTGCATGTGTGTTCTAATGTCACTTCAGTCAACTGTAAAACTGACATTTTTTTTTTTATTTTATTTATTTAACATTTGTTGACCGGGAAAGTCCGACTAGGTTCCACAGATCCTGTTTTCAGTGGAGGCCCGGGGAGAAATGCTCCAGAAGCATGTCTTTAGAATGTGGGAGGAAACCGGAGTACCCGGGGGAAACCCACGCGAATGCAGGGAGAACATGCAAACTCCACACAGAAGGCACCCCAGCCGAGAATCGAACCGGAGAACCTCTTGCTGTGAGGCGACAGCATTAACCGCTGCACCACTGCGCCACCCTAGACATAAATAAAGAATGCAAAAGTAATTGCCTGATAAATGTATTGCACAACCCACAGTATGGTTCAGGGCTGTCTTCAGACCACTTTCAATCAAATAATGCTCTGTATTCCTCCCATTCCAGGAACAAAGTATACGGGTAAGCTAGGCCACATTCTGGGCAGATATTGTGTATACTTCACAGATTCTAAGGAGCAATAATAATAAAGTGTAAAGCAGGATTGTGGTTTTATAAATAATGTGTTCAAATAATTGCAGTAGGGCTGTATTAATTGCATGTGTGTTCTAATGTCACTGCAGTCAATTGTTACATTACTTGCACATGTTCCCTGGAGTCACAGCTTTTGGATTATACTCCCATGAATGGGAGACATGACAGCTTTCTAGTCTACTTAATGTTCACAAATATACCTCTCAACTGTCACCATTGTTTGTAAAGTAATGACAACTGCCCAGTCTGTCTGGTTCGTGATTAGCAGATAAATGATTACCTGGAATGGAATACATTTGCAAATCCATTTACAGAACACCTTGGTATTTATGTACTTGCACATCATGTGAAACAGTTTCTTGTAGTTGTGTACCTGCATTTGTTAGTGCTTGGCCCATACTGTCTCATGAATAACAGAAAAAGCCACACAACAGCAAGGACTCATTCTCCAAATGTTATTCTTAGTGCTTTCATCTCAGACAATGACAAAACTTCATCAGATAAAAGTATAAACTCAAATGAACTTTAAATACCCATGAAGCCAGATGACATCAGCATCTCATTGCATGTTTAAAGAGAAACATACACAATTACTCTAAAATACATATAGTGAGATGCATAAAAAAACTTATTATAAACAATTCAAATAGAAAAAAGAAAGTAAATAACTAACAACAATAACTGTTGAGTTTATCTACGTTCTGCTTTCAATTTTAAAATACATCCAATGGATGCCATCTCATTCAACCCAGGCCAACCTACTGCTTTCAAATGTAAAACCCAGTACAACTCCCTTTGCTCAAGAAAAAGTTGCCATGGCCCACCCCTAGGGTTAGGTTTAACTTGTTCAATTACCACAGACTTAAATTGATGCTCAGGGAAATCCAATAAGTGCCGAAATAGGGCATTGGTATTTTTTTTCTTATTTATTTCATAAATGTGTTCATAAATATGATTTTTTTTAATTTGCGCTTGGTTTTCCCAAAATAAAATACCAGGCAGCATTGGCACAATGCGCCATATACTACTCCTAACCTGTTACAATTGTACTTCCCTTTAATATTCAACTGGTAGCCATTAATATCAAAGACTTCCCCAGTATTGAAATAGGGACAAAAATGACAACACCCACATTTGGACATCTGCCAGAATTTTTGGTCTTTAAAATTGTGTGGGTAAAGTGGCCTCTCCATAAGATTCTTCAGGTTTTTACCCCTCTTGTATTATAACCACCGGCTTAGAACCTATTTTGTTCCTTACCACATGGTCATCCAAAAGGACAGACCAATTTTTAAAAATAACATCCCTCACCTGTTTGAAGTCTATAGTAAAGCTCATAATAAAGGCCAACCTAAAATTAATGTCAGCATTTTGTTGTACAGTCAGATTACTTTCATGGCCCACATTAATATGCTCAGTAAAATTGTGAAAATCATCAGCTTCCAAAATCATTAAAATAGGAGCATAGACCCCCCCACCTCCCCTGTTTGCTTATCACTTCCATTTTAATCTCCCTCATAAATTCTTTAGGGTAGTCTCTTTTAAGAAACATCAGTCCCAGTAATTCATAAAATCATCAAATAATGATACCATCCTGGTAGCCCTGACGAATTGTCTTTTGACAAACTGCTTTCTTTTGGGACAAGGGGTGTGAACTATCAAAATACAAGAATGAATTAGAGTATGTGGGCTTCCCATAAATGGTAGAAACATATCTACCATTACCCACATCTTTTACCAAATTTACATCCAAATAACTTTTAACACATGTGTACATTTCAAAAACTTGGTAGTATTATTAATATATTCCAAGAATAATTCAACATCCCCCCCCCCCTTCCAAGTGATGGACAAATCATCCAAGTATCTCAAATACAATACACAATTCTGGAAAAGAGCATGTCCAAACAAAAACCTACATTCCCATTCAAACATAACAATATTGGCGTATAGGGGGCCACATGCTGCCTCCATTGCTACACCTCTTTGATGTAGAAATATTTGTTCATCAAAAAAGATGTAATTGTTAGTCAATACTAATTCCATCATTACTACATATAAATTGATGTCATTTTGTAATAAGCCCTTCCTAAACAAATATTCTTCAAACCAATTCAAACCCACATCATGGGGTATAGATGAAAACAGATCCTTGACATCAATAGTTACAAAGAAAAATGTTAATCAAACATTTACATTTGCCAGGAAAGTCCCATGAGTCAATGCATAAATGGTGTTCATTTTTCAAGAGGTCCTTTAATTTTATATCTAAGAATTTGGCAAAGGTAGAAGTAATAGAACTGTGAACATCCACTATGGGACGCTTGGGGGGGGGTCTATTATTTCCTTATGTCGTTGAGTCACTGTACTCACAACTGACACTGCACACCTGTAGAAGTATGTATTAGTAGACTGTGTATGAATATCATCTGTGAATTCACTAATGGTATGCTTTTCTCTCTCTCTCCACCCCTTATTTTCTTTAATTTATTAATGTTATTTATTATTATGATTTAATATTAATATATTCTGCTAAACTAACTTGTTTTGTTGGCCTTATGTGTTATTTCATACTGGTTTTCTGTTAACATACTTACTGCTATGTTATTTATTGTTGTGTTCCACATAATATACCTTAATAGTAATTGGATTAATCAATATTATGTTCCATTATGTTAATACTAACATTGGTTTGGTTATTACTAACCTTAATCTATCATTATATCTAATTTGTTACAACGCGACAAGGTAGACCGGTTCTAGGTGATCCACTTACCTTGGCTCCTCCAGCTGTGGCACTGGGGCCCAGCACATCTGAACCACAGCCTGGTGCTGCCCCCATTGCTGCCCCTGTACTACCTGCAGCATTGGATAGTTCCACCCCACAGGCCGGGGCTTGGCCCCCTCTGGGAATGGTGGTGGAGGGGGCAGTGTTATCACCCCTGATGAGCTATCAGGATTAGTGTGCAGGATAGTGTTCCAAGGTTTTGGATGCTGCCTGCACTGGATGATGGGCATGCTCACCCCCCTGATGGGGTAGCCTTGCCCCAGAGCCCAGTCTACATCACTGCTGCCCCAGGATCAGTGAAGGAGCAGTGCGACAGGCTCATGGGTGGGGAGTCATGCTGCTACCTTGTGGAGGCACCTGAGACTGGGATTCCACAGCACCTTCTCCATCCAAGGTGTTCACCCCCCCTCTTGTGTCACACACCACCCCTGTCTGTTGTCTTGTCTATCTTGTCTGTCTGCAAAAGCTTCCTCACCTTCCCAACTTATCTCCCCCACACGTACCTATGTCCCTTCCCCAACATTCCACTCTCACCTTAAAAAAAATGGGCACCTGTCCCCCCCAAAAAAATATTGTCCCATACATAGCTCGCCTTTTCACACATGTCCACTGGACGCATGTAATTTAGTCCAACTGGCTTGACAATGCAGTTATGTTGTCATCACCCCTCTCTCTGGGGGTGACAGATATAAATTAATCTACAGATTCTGTCAAAGTGCACAGTTGTTGCTGCACAAGAAATGGATAGCTATGGTTCTTTCCTACACCCTTCCTACACATCCCTACCTGCCTTTCACTATGTTTTTCCCCTGCTTGCACCCTATTTCACCACTTTCCTATCTCCCCATTTTTCTTTTCTTTAAAGATTTTTTTGTGTGACAAGCCTCGCTAAGCTCAGCTAAATACATACATACATACATACATACATACAAATATTTCAAGCATGGGCATTAATGCCCTTCTAGCCTGCCAATATACCAAAACACTTATTCCCATAATAAATGTCCAGGCTGTTCTTAAAAATATCTAAACTAGTACTTGCTTTAATGTAATTTGGTAGTCTGTTCCAAGCATCAGCTACTGTCAGAGAACCAATTAGTACACTTCTCATTCCTATAGAATCTTCTACATAGGTTATATGACAATTCTCTAGTACTTTTTGATAACCCCAAACATTCCCAGAGGTAGTTGTCCCTAAATGCCCCATATACCTGAACAAGATCTCCTCTTAAATATCTGTGACACTTACAAGTTCAGATATTTTAGTCTTTCATAATAATTTAGATTTTCACATCCATGGATGCCCTTGGTATATTTCCGCTGTACACTTTCCAGTTTATTCATGCTTGTTTTCCTATAGGGTTTCCATATTGTTATTCCATACTCAAGTTTGGGTCTAATGTAACTAACAAACAATGACTTAATTATGTTTGATTTCCTAGACTTTATAAATCTTTTTATACAACCTATAGTTCTATAACTATCATTAGCCAATTGGTTGATATGATTAGACAAAACTCATAGCTGAGTCTACCCATATATCCAGGTCCTTATATGAGTCTACAGTTTCAATCACTGTGTGCTGTATTAAATATTCACCTTTCAGTTAATGTCTCCCAAATCTCATATGCTTAGTTTTTGATGTATTTATCAACATATTACTCCCTTGTGCCCAAATGGTGAATTTAGTCAAATTATTTTGCAGACATGCCTTATCTGTAACACTTGTAATCAGTTTACCAAATTTCAGGTCATCAGCATGTAGACTGTAGAACACCTCAGATGAAAAAGAAGGTCTGAAAGATACAATCTAAACAAGTAAGGGCCTAGGACAGATCCTTGTGGGGCATCTTGACTGTAACCAAGGATTTCACCTGTCCAGTTGCTGTATGATACTTGCCATGTCCTATTTGTAAGCCATGCAGCTATCCATCTTATCAAGAGTACATCAATACCTAGTTGCACTAATTTATTGATCAGTGTTTTGTGCATGACCCTGTCAAATGCTGAAGTTAAATCTATATAAATCATATCACAGCACAATTTTTCATTCATAGCTGTTACTATATTGTTATAGAACATCATGTTACATTTGGTAATATGTTACAGGTGGTAATAGATCTATTTTCAACATATGCATGCTGATATATGGTTTCAAGTCCCAACCTATCCAGTTCTAAAAATAACTTATTCAGTATTACCTTCTCCATTATGTTTCCACAACATGAAAGTAGACTTAAGGGTCTATATGATTCTGGGTTGTCCTACTCCCCTTCCCCTTAAAGACAGGTTTAGTATGTGCATGTCTCCAATCTTGAGGAATCTCCCTATATTTATATGGCCTAGCGAATAATAGATATAATGGTAGTGTAAGTTCTTGCTGAAGTGTTCTCTGGTCATTGTTACTTATTCCGTCTACTCCCTGTGCTTTGTTTGGATCCAGTTTGCACAGTTCTTTTTCAGTATAATCTAATTTGATTCCAGTATCTGGGGTTACCAGGATGTCACTAGGACAATTTACCACCCCTTTTGTGGAGCCAAACTGTTTTGCATAACATTTTGTAAATATATCTATAATCAGTTGTGTCTGAGAATACATTTTAGAATCTGCACACAATTTATCAATTTGTGTATCTTTACTCATTCCACATCTTATGTATCTATAAAAATGTTTCTTATTATGCTCAATATCTTTATATAAATTTTCTTCAAATTTTTCTTGATCTTGTCTAACACTATGCTTAATCTTATCCAAAATAGAAGCAGGCTCGACACCCAATATATCACAGCAACCAATTTATTAGTTTAGCGCTTTCGTCAGCGATAAGCCTCAGACTTCATTAAAAACACATTTAACGAGCTTTAAGGAAGCTTAAATACACTTCACCTAGTCACATGATAGCCACTCCCCTTAATAAATGAAATTAAATACAATACTAATAATGTTGTATTTTGTTGCTTAGTACTGCTTTTAAAAAAAAAACCCTATTAGCAAAACAACATTTTATTACATTAATATTGAAGTGATGGTATGTAGTACCCAAAATTAAAACCCATCCCAATAAATACAGTAAATAAATAAGTACATTATTAATAAATAAACATGTAAATATAATTAATGACATCAACCGCTTGTTAAAACCTTGGAAAATGTACAAAGTTAGATGAAAAACTACTACACTTAGGAATGACAATGAATAGATACATGAATAAATAAATAAGTAAATACATGCATAATATATCTGAATACCCTAAAGGACAACACATCTAAGTTACAAATAACAAAATTCCATTCTTGTTGAAATATAAAGTTATTAAATTGTTAATATAACTGGTTGATTAGGGGAAGTAAAAATAAATAAAAATAAATAACATTTCTAAATCCAAAAAGGGGATTGTGTTGATTTTTTGAATGAAAGTACAACCTTCCTGTCCTTTAATATGGAATCAGCTGATGACACAATCCACTTTTTGGATTTAGAAATTAAAAAGGACAATGTCAACAAATGTTTCAATTCGACCAGTTACAGAAAACCCACCTTCTCTAATACCCTTTTACATTTTGACAGTTGTCATCACCTTCACCAGAAGAAAGCACTGGTGAAGGGGCAGTGTGTGAGGTTAGCAAGGATGGTGAGTAATGTTGGACAATTTATTGAGGAAATTGAGATATTGAAGGCTACGTTATCAAAAAGGGGGTACCCAGAAGTATTCATTGAACCCATACTGCAGGAAGTTATTAAGAAAAGAATTTATGGGAACTTTGTTCCGTTATTGGGAACTAATATACAAATGACAGGCACACATAATATTGATAGTGGTGTCAGCAATCGGGACTCCATGGTTACTGACATGGGCTTTAACTGGGCCATTATCTTAACATTCAGTCCCATCTTTAGAGACATTAAGGAGGTCATAAACAATAATTGGTGTATTTTAATGGACAGTGATGAACATAAGGAAAAAATGGGACACAAGCCAAAGGTGGTCTACAAAAGAAGTTCGAACATTAAAAATATTCTGTAAAGGAACACATATCAAGGTGGGGGAGGTCATATGAGAAAATGTGAGCACTATTCCCAATGTTGCCACATTATGGAAACAGATGCAGTTCACATTAAAGGCTACGGCGAACTTAAGTTGACACAAAAGTTCAATTGTTCGACTAAATGTTTAGTGTATATAGCTATTTGCCAACAATGTGTTAGGTTCTACATTGGAAAAACAAAAAATGCTCTTTACAAATGAATATATCAACATATGTATGATATACGAAAAGTCAATTTGACCAATGCCTTGGTCAGGCATGTGTTCGACTGTAGAGGACACTTTTTTAGATTTTCAGGCTTGGAACAGATTGTTGGCAAAGACATGAGGGGAGGGCCAAGAGATATGTGGTTGGAATACAGGGAGTTGGTATGGCAACTTTGGGTAAAGCCACAACTAACCCAGGTCTTAATGAGACTTTGTCTATTTCTAGTAACCTCAAACTAAAATTGGAGTTTCATTTGTAACCACTTATTATTTTTATTTATTTTTACTTCCCCTAATCAACCAGTTATATTAACAATTTAATAACTTTATATTTCAACAAGAATGGAATTTTGTTATTTGTAACTTAGATGTGTTGTCCTTTAGGGTATTTTGATATATTATGCATGTATTTACCTATTTATTTATTCATGTATCTATTCATTGTCATTCCTAAGTGTAGTAGTTTTTCATATAACTTTGTACTTTTTTCAAGGTTTTAACAAGCGGTTGATGTCACTAATTATATTTACATGTTTATTTATTAATAATGTACTTATTTATTCACGGTATTTATTGGGATGGGTTTTAATTTTGGGTACTACATACCATCACTTCAATATTAATGTAATAAAATGTTGTTTTGTTAGTAGGGGGGTTTAAAGCAGTACTAAGCAACAAAATACAACATCATTAGTACTGTATTTAATTTCATTTATTAAGGGGAGTGGCTATCATGTGACTAGATGAAGTGTATTTAAGCTTCCTTAAAGCTCATTAAATGTGTTTTTGATGAAGTCTGAGGCTTAAGGCTGATGAAAGCGCTAAAACTAATAAATTGGTTGCTGTGATATATTGGGTGTCAAGCCTGCTTCTATTTTGGATATGGTTTGCTGAATTTGGTACTATGCTTAATCTGTTTGTCCAGCTTGTTTATTTCAGTTTTCAAAGTTGCAGTTCGACCTCTCTTCCATTTCTTATATGTTGTGTCTCTCACCTTAATCAGGTATCTTGTTCTTATGGAAATATACCCCCCTGATGTTGTGTGCCTAGATCCTGATGTTAAACATTTTTTTTTACTTTTTGCACTCAAACAATTTCTCTTTCAAAACTTTCCACATTACATCTGCAGTTTTTCCACTGAACACTTCACTCCAATTAGTTTTATATAGTAACTGTTTTGCTTCCCTATAATCTGTAATTAACCTTCTGTGCATTGGCTTAGATTTCAGTTTGGCAGAATTATCTGGCAACAAATTAACCATAATAACCCCATGATCACTGCATATCAATGGTGGTAAAATTTGACTTGACGTTACAGTAATTTCTTTGGGAACACAAACAATATCTAGTATATTCCATCCCCTGGTAGGATTGTTTTACAGTCTGAAGCATTTGTTGTTCCTGGATATACTCTGAGAATAATTTCTTTACTAACGTTGTTGAATCAATATTATTCCAGTCTGTTTCTGGTAAATTTAATCCCCAGCTAATATTATTCTTCCCTCCTGTGTTTCATGTAAGAAATGTATGAATTCCTCTAGGTCATCTGCACTTGACTTTGGTGGTCTATTCACTCCAACAATTGTTATATGTTCCAGGATTGTCTTTATTATCACAGTTACACAGTCTATAGTATTGGTGTTATCACTGAACATGTAATAATCACAGATCTCATAACTATCTTTAATCCCTATCATAACACCTCCACCTGATTTTTTGTTTGAATGTCTGTTACAGTAAAAACATTTATACCCTATCAGAATTGGTTTCCAGTCATTGTTCTTTAACCATGTTTCACAAACATTAACAACATCAATCTTGTGGGAACGTAGCAAATTTTATAATAAAAAAAATATTATTAATGCTCCTAGCATTAACAACCATCGGAGATGCATCAAATGCTGCTATCTGTGAATTGTTGCATTTTTGACTTGGCAAAAATCCTGGCTAGTGTTTGTCAAATATTGCAAAATATCTGCTGCAAAAATTCTCTTCCCTGATCTATACAAATGCACACCATCCTGTCTGAATACATGTGGCCAAAAGAAGGCTTGGATGCTCTACACATTTCTATTTTTTAAAACAGGACATTTTTTCCATGTAGGTGTTTATCCAAAAAATCTTTTCTTTTCATTCACAGTGACCTGACTATCCTTTCTACAGGTGATTTGTGAAAAATATGTCCTAATACCAGTACAAGCTATACTATCTAGGAGGGCTGTCAGTTCCCGACTAACTGTCAGAGAATCTTTGTTGGTGACATCATTTGTACCAACATGAATAAAAACAGATCCATACTTCCTTACATTAAGGCATTCCAAGGCTTGTTTCACATCTTCTATTTTTGCTCCTGGCAAGCATAACACTACTCGATGTTTAAGCTATATTGATATACGTGTTTTAAATGATAACAAACACCTGTCCCCTATTTTGAACCCAAGACTATCACAGCTGCAGACCACTCCATTAACCTGCCACACCACACAGCTGTTAGTTGAAACAGGTGGTTTAAGCAAAGCATAGTAATTGCAAGTAACTGTCATTATGCATGTTTAAGCAGAGCTGCACATCGTGCAAACTTGCTGAAAGAGTAATGGAAAACTGGGAGTGTAACTTATAGGACTACACCACTAGAAACCCAGGCACAGACTAATGGATGTAAGTGAAGTCTCTAATAGCAGGTGAATGGGCATTTTTTTCAGCAATATGTACAAGTACACCTGCTAAAACATTAATGGCAAAATACACGTTTAACTGGGACTCTGGTGGAGAAATATATCCCTATAAAGCTAGGCACATAATAATGGATGTAATGCAGGTATGTCACAACCTGTATGTATGCACTTATATGTTTACAAATGCACATGCTGTAAAATGACTTAGTAGCTCAGTCTGTTAAATTCTTTATGCACAGTAAGCTTTGCCACATATGGTCATGGGTACAAATCTAGTGGTGTGTAGCATTTAAATTAAATTATTGTGAAGCCATCAATGAATGACTGTGTCATCCACTCTTTTTCCACACAATGCATTTCAAATGCAATGTCTACTTTTCATTGATGGAAGTCAAAGGCCTGCTGATAGGAACACGCTTGACATATTCCTAAAAGTGCATAATGTCAGATCATGCATTAATATGCATTCGCAGAGGAGTAGATAATACAAATGAGGCCGACTAATATCAGAGTGCAGCACACGATCATTTCATAAGGCTATTACAGACTAGCACAGCTGCACAACTAACATACACATATGGAGGTCCTGCTACTAACAAGGACTGCCAGCACACACGTTCCAAATGACTACCATAATGTAACACATGGCCTGGAAGTTGCTCACATGGTTGGCATAATGGTATATTAACCCACTGTGTTGGTCAAGGACACAACAAACATGTTGCTTAGTACTTAGTTAGTGATACTGTTGCCTAACATACGTATACACATGCCCTAATTTGCAGCGGAATGGGTAGCCTCAATCTGGCTCTGCCTCTACAACAAGGCTGCCACAGCTCCCACAGTTACTCCTAAAGCTTGTTGTCCTCTAAAGTGTTCACACTCTCTGCCTGTGTCTATTACCTGCAGCAGCAGCTGCAGCCTGTAGCACACACATCTCTATGTAAAAATAGCTGCTACAGACATACCATCTGCAATGATGTAGTATTCTAGACCCCAGTAATGTCGAGCACAACATATCAAAAAGGGCTTCTAATCTACATGAAGGCCTTATATCTTGTGCAGTGGTTGCATGTCATTGGCTGATGATAGTGCAAATTAGCTGTGTTGGCTGCAATTATCATTTCAAAACCACAGATTGGTTAAAAGCCAATCACCTGGTAATGAGAACCATGTTAAAAGGTAAACAGCTGTCTAAGACAATCAGTCTGTATGAGACTTTGTTCACACAGTAAATCCGTTGCCAAAATCTTTATATATCTGCACGGTTCTACCTGACTTCGTCGACAGCGCAGAAGACCGACAGCGGAATTGAGCCCAGAAGAATCAAAAAAAAGAAGACCACCGACGCGAATCGTTGGTTGCAGAACATCGAGAATGCAGAAGACCGACCGGATGGATGACAACAAACCACCGCCGATGGATGCCACGCTGAAAAAGTGTGCGGAGTATGTGTAAGACGCTCTCGCGCGAGGCAGGTAAGGTGTGGATTGTGGGTCTGGGATGGGGGGGGTGGGTTATAGGGTGGGTTAGTTAGGGGGGTAGGGGGTTAAGTTAGGGGGGGGGTGGGTTATAGGGGGGGGTAGAGTTAGGTTGGTAGGAGCCGTTAGGGGTTAGAGGAGTTAGGTTAGGGGTTAAGGGGTGGGTTTAGTGAGAGTTAAGGGTTGAGTTAGGGTTAGTAGGTGAAAGTGGGTTAGTGGTTAGGTAAGGTTTAGTGTGGGCTTGTGGTTATTGGTGGGTGTGTTGGGTGTGTGGTTGTTGTGGGTGGTGTGTGTTGTGTGTTTGTTGTTTGTGTTGGTGGTGTGTGTGTGTGTTGGTTTGTGTATGTTTTGTTGGTTTGTGTTGGTTATATGTGTGGTGTGGTGTCGTGTTTTATGGTTTCGTGTTGTCGTGTATGGTGGTTGTGTGGTTGGGTGTTGTGTGTGGTTTGTCGGTGTTGTGTAGAGGCCGTGCAGTGAGTAGAACCATCTGCACATATCAACAAAGGAGTATTGTACTCCATCAGGTATGTAACCTTTTAGTTTACAACATGATGCATATGTGTGAATAGACTTAGGGGGAATGGGGATTACAGTATTAAGCCTTTGTTAGAACTGTAATGATAACATGTCATTGATCTCAAGATTTGTTACACCTACAGAGGACATACAAAACATCAAGGGTGGAAATTTTTTTGTCAATGTGGCACACTGGTCTAGTGGGAATGTCCCTTTATAGTGGTTGTAATACCATACTGCTATTTGTTTGGCACTGTTGTTTTAACATATTATCAGGAGGATGCCCCAAGGGGGCACACTACAATGGAATTCTGTGTAGGGTGTGTGATCATACAGCAGTATCTGACATGGCACACACGGGAATAGCTGACTATTGCTAGTATCTTTGTTGTATCCGCACATTTAGTATGTCTGCACACAGTGGAATATGACATGTGTGATCAAGTGGTGGATACTGCCAGCCATTCTGTTCTTGGTGTATGTTTACATAGTGTACTTCCCAGATATGTGATCCTGACGTGTTCCCATTTTGTTGTCTTTCAGAAAACATGTATGCAAGATGCAGTGCCCTTTTAGGGATGCTGAGAATGATATAATCCTGGAAGGCCTCCGTCAACACCATGAACTGCTACTGTACAGGGGAGGCAAAACAGGGAACAGCCAGGCAGTACTGCAGGCTGACATTGTCCATGATGTTAATGCCATAGTAAACCAGAGCAGGACATGTGAGCAGGTTCAACACTGTGTGACAAATATAATAAATACTGCACACAGAAGAGCAGCAGATATGCCCAGAGATCGTGGTGTCATCGGTGGATGGCCTGCAGTGGAACAACCACTCTCAGCCACTGAGGGATTCCTGGCAAGCCTAGGAACACATGGCAGCTCCCAGGCATCCATCACACCCTATATCATGGATGTGGGTGCCACAGTTTCAACGCCAGAGGAACGTCCAGGTAGGCTTAGTTTGATCATCATTGGAATACTGTAGCTTTCAGTGTGTCAGGGTGTACATACTTTTACATGGGTGTCGGGTGTTTATTTTTAGGGGAGAGGAGTTGAACTGCAGTTTAGATTTCTTGCTCAGATTTTGATCAACATAGCATGTAACAAAGTAGCTACTGTAAATGTAAGATGTATGGACATATTACCCTGTTATAGTGCAACATGCGGTGGTGTTTACATTATCTCTCTCTCTCTCAACTTTTCACAGGTCTGTCAGGAACTGGACAAGGCTGTGGTCCTGCTACTGGTAAGAACAACACTGTTTTCTTACAGATGTAGATTTACTGCAATGTATTTCCTAAAGTATCATCCCAGGCCTGCTGGCTGGATTGCTGTATAGTCAGCAGGATTGCCAATTGCACAGATATTTTCTGACTGTACACACTTTAGAGTCATACCTATGCCTTGTAGGTGTGACCACATGGATAGATGTGATAGTATTGTCACAAGATTACAAATTGCCATATGTGTCAACTATTCAGAGTCGTCACAAATGTCAACGATGTACCTCATTGCTCCTGATGAGATTGCTGTGTAAAGAGCTTTTATTTACAAGTAACTACAGATGTTTGTGGGAAAAGTAATATCCTCATGCCCTACTATATGAGGTTGGAGGTTAAACCGGTCTTTAATAGTGACAAAAGTGTATACAGCTTTTATATAAAGTGCAAAACAGTACTGAAGAGCATGATAGTGCAGGTATTAATGTACTGCTATTTCTTTTTTTATCACAGGTGATGGGGGGGGGTTGGTCTCTGTCCCCTACAAAACCTGATGTCAGTGTCTCTTCAGACTCTGATGATGATGGTGGCCAAAGTGAGGCACCGGTTGTGGTTTTAGGGGCTGAATCTGTCCCAGAGGTTTGCATCCCTCTTCTGCCCTCATTATCACTGCACACAGTCAGTATGCCTACACATACCCAGTTCCCGGAGGCCACAGATATTAGACAGTCAGCTGGTGGAGACATTGAATAGGAAAGTCTGGCAACTATGGCTCCACTGAGTGTTGAACACTAGCCATAGCCAGAGAGCTGGCAAGGGTCCACACAGGCAGATTGATAGGGGTGCTCGTAGGAGGCCTGCTATCCTTCCACCACCTGTTGCAGGTGTGTCATCGTGGGTCACTCGCCATATGTTTCAGGCCATCATGGAGGCATAAGCATATTCCAAAAGAAACTCCAGATGAATGCTTAGAGTTAGGGATGCAGCACAGTCTGACATCCGTGACTCCCTCCACCACATTGCTGATAGCCTGGATTGGTTCACTGATGCAGTGGAAAGACCTTGGTCTGAGAAAGATATCAGAATATCTGTCTTGGAATGCACATTGTCTGTGATGGAACATCTGGATGGAGTTGGTTGGACTTGTGGAAGTAGGTCAGCAACTCCATCTGCTGGGAGTCCACGTGGCCATGCACAATCACTCTCCTGTAGTGGCAGCACATCCTGCACTCCAGAGGAGAGTGTGCTATCCACACCAAGACATAGCAGGCCATGGACTCATGGTCCTGGGCATTCCCATGAGGACATGGTCCCAGCAGACAGCAGTCACCATCAGGTACTAGCACCACTTATGACCTTGGGCATGGAGGTGCCAGTGCAACTTCTGGCAGAGCCAGTTCCCATGTTCGGGGGGGTGGAGAGGGTGAACTGTCAGCTCTACCATGCATAATTCACAGCTGTCCAACATACACACATGTAGGGCTAGCACTGAGCTTGACTGTGTTCATACACACATATACACAGCACTGTCAAAATCAGGTCACATACAGACACACATGGCACATTTTCATGTTCCAATGGCTCTAGCCCCAGTACTACCACTCAGACTATAAACAAACCTACTAACTCACTCCTGGATAGCCATCTAAACATTAGGAGCATAAATAATAAGGTTCAGCACCTTCATGCCCTACAAGATCATCTTTCCCCATATATTCTAGGCCTCACCAAAACCTGGCTAAGACCATCAACATCAGACAATGAAGTTATACCACCAGGGTACAACATATTAAGGATTGACCGTACCAATAAGAAGGGAGGTGGACTAGTGGTTCTATTTAAAACCATGCTTGAGATGTTCAATGTCATCCCACAATCATTACAAGTTGACAAGGCTGAGATTATTATTAATAACTTTAATATCAATAAAAATAAATGTATTTACATAGTCTGTGTCTATATTCCCCCAGAAAAATCATAAAAATTCTAGAAGACATACTATGCTGGCTGTCAAATAGCTACCCCCAAGAAACCATTGTTCTTGGCGACTTTAACATAGACTGGTTCATCTGTTCCTCAGAACCCCCTATTCACCATATCAACCTTTATGGATTCACACAGGTCATATCCTCCCCCACCAGGTTAAGTAAACCTAACAATAAAGAGACTATCCTAGATTGGATACTTATTAATAGCCATCCTCTCATGTACAAAGCTGGGACCCTGCCTGACAATATAAGTGATCACTTTCTCACCTATATAATCAGGCAAAAGGCAAATATTCCCAACCAACCCACTTATAAAACAATTAGGAACAAGAAAAAATTTAACCACACTAACTTCCAAAATGAACTCAAGCAGTGCAATTGGTCTGTCCTAAAACATCTGCCACTAGAAGAAGCTGTAAAACACTTTAATACCAAATTCTTAGCTATGCTAGATACGCACGCCCCATCTCATTCTATTAGGACTAAAATAAAAACTGCCCCATGGCTTTCAGTACAAACCAGACAAAAAATCTCACTTAGAAATAAAGCCTGGGACACTTGGCAAGCCAGAAACCCCCCACAGATTAACTTAGATACAGGCAGCTAAGAAATGATACAAAAAATCTGTTATGACCGACAAAAAAACTATTATTGCCACCTACAACAAAAACACCAAAATAAACCCCCAAAATTTTGGGCCAGGAATAAATAAACTTCTTCATCCAGGTAAATCTTCCACTCCTACCCCTTAACTTCTGTCAAAAACCTCCAGTTGAGGTAGCCAGTACCTTCAATAGCTTCTTTACAGAAACTATCCAGCATCAAGCTAGTCAATTATCCCCCTGCTGCCCAAATCCAGCAGTTACTACACCCAGTGCCCAAATTACCTTTAACTTTCAACCAGTCTCAACATCATTTATCTGAAAACTAATTAAAAAATTAAAACCAACTACCCTATCGGCTGACCTCCTCCCAGCAGAGTATTTACAAAAAGCAGCCAATGCCATAGCTTACCCAATATCCATCTTAATCAATAGAACTATATCTGAAGCTTCCATCCCCATCCATCTGGAAGATAGCCCATGTAATCCCACTCCACAAAGGAGGCAGCTCCACTGAGCTCTCTAATTATAGACCAATAGCTATCTTGTTTCCATTTGCCAAAATTATGGAGAAATGCATACACAGACAACTACTGAACTATCTTCTCATGAACAATCTCCTGACAAACTCCCAACATGGGTTTAGACCACACCATATCACCACTGCTGCCCTTCTCTCCTTCACTAACATTATAAATCAAAACCAAAACAATAATAAACTTTCTTCAGCCATCTTCTTAGACATTTCCAAGGCCTTTGACATGGTAAACCACGAAATACTTATACAAACACTGGAAACCATTTCCCTAGACACCCAGGCTATCCAATGGTTCCAATCATACCTGTGTGGTAAACAACAGGCATTCCTATGGAAGAACAACCTAGCCACCCTGCTACCCATCACCCTAGGAGTCCCCCGGGGCTCCATCTTAGGACCCCTCCTATTTTCTATATTTATAAATGACCTGCACAAAGTCATCCCAGAGGCTACCTGCATTCAATACATGGATACATGGATGACACAACTCTAATATGCTTGGCAACATCCCCAACAGAACTGCAGTCTTTATCCCAAAAAACTTTTAACACAGTTGAAAATTGGCTCCTTAATCACTGTCTCATATTAAATCCCAACAAAACTAAGCTTCTGCTTTTCTCTCCATCTCAAAGGACCACCGTACCGACCTTCACAATAATATCTAACAATGGCACCATTATTTCACCAGATACCTCAACCAAGCTCCTAGGTGTAATAGTTGATAATAACCTTAAGTTTGACTTGTATATTAACCCTATGATTAAAACAGCTAATAAAAAACTTGGCTCTCTGTATAAGATTAAACCCTTCCTAACTCCCCTAGCTAGGACTGTTATTGCCCACACACACTTACTCTCTACCCTCCTCTAAGCCTCCCCCTTGCTCACAAACTTGAGTAAAACTGACTTGAACAAATTCACTAGCTGCTATAATCACTTTGCTAGATTTGCCACTGGTACAGCCTATAGAACTCACCACTGTCTAAACCTTAATCTTCTAGGGTGGCTTGAACTACCTAATCTACTAAAAGTTATCATGTTCCAAGAAAAGAGTCATCCAAGGTGTCTGTACAGAGCACATACAAACAATGGAGGGAAGGGTAATATGTATACTATGTGAAGGTAAGGCGGGAGGTTTTACACAGGTATTCTGCAGTTGGACACTACTCAAGTGGTATGTACTGAAAGGACACAGTTACCTTGTGAAGAATGTGGAAAGCAGTGGAGTCCCCTGAATATCTGGCACCTGGCTACTACTAATGCTAGTCTCACCACAACCACTCTCTCATGGGATACCATGCTCAGATACTTTTTCTGTCATCACATGCAAAACATTACTATGAAGCTCATGATGAGAAGCAGGACACAGCCTGTTTGTTCATCCTCATAGTTGTCTCACATCATGAAAAGCTCTGTAGGCTTCACATACCCTTCTCCAGGTAGATGCCTCGAATAGCAACCTGAGCAATCAGTTGACTTTTATGTGTATTATGCCTTCTGTACCAGGGCTGGTGATATGTCACTAACAAACTGACCAGGTGGTGATTAAAAGTATAGCTGCAACATCACAATATAATGTGTGATGTCCAGTGATGTTGATGCTTGCTGATACAAGTAGGACAGTGGCGGGGATCCATGTTAGGTGACAATTTCACAGCAATGCATCTATCCTACCTTCAACAGATTAATGGTGGATATTTGCATGACATACCTCTGAGGCCTACTGCAGAGGACTGGCCACCTTTGGCCAAAGTGTGTCCACCTGCCACATTTCCTAGGTATGTCATACTGTACAGTTATGTACCCGGAACACATGTCTGTGTTCCCACATCATGTCACACAACAACCATGGTTGCATGACAGGCATTGTATGCTTGTAAGACCAATGTAATGTCAGCAAAGTTGAACAAGTCCTCTGTGCATGCATGGACATCCACATCTTCATGCATGGAGTGCCTGCAAACACAGTGTTTCAGGCTGTGAACCCCGAGGGTGTGGCAGCATGACCCTAACTTTGCTGGACTTGCACAGTGTCACATTTGTAGGTATGGTATTGGTACTAAGCCTAATAACAGGATTATGGTCAATCCAAGGTCCATATGGCTGGCAAAGCATTGTATGGCACACTGTCAAGTGCTGTGTTATCTTAGGGGACCTACATAAAGGTGACATGTTACATTTCACCATCTTTCATGACACTGCCTAATTATAGCATGCTGTGACATACACACAAGCATGACTGTATTCCTAATGACACTATTGATGACTGCTGATGAGATGTGGAAAGTGTCTCCACCCCTTTACTCCTATGCCAAAAAAAAAGTAGTGTGAGATAAATGTGACTCTATTTCAAACCTTGATTCCATGGTGTCTCAAACAGCAGTCAGTACATATGGCAATGAATGTTTTGCCAACATGCACAGCTCACCTGCTGCTCTACCCACAGACACACCTTCATTTGTACCAGACACATTCCCAAACAACAGACACCTCAGAAAATCATACCTCTGGAGAGCAAAGTACATATAATAGTTCATGTACCACTGTTTCACCGGTCAAACACCTGAGGCAAAACACAATATCAAACCTATTATTCATAGGTGATTACATTGTGAGACACATTGATATCCATATCACCAAGCTACATATGGGAAAGGTCATGATACGCCATACCACACATTGTCGCATCTCAAGAAATATCAAGTAACATAATGATGACACCATAGTTTCTGCAAATGTGTTCAACTAGGGACATACATCACCGAACTGTATGCAGGCACATGACTGAACTTAGACAGTCTGTGGCTCTCCCTGGTATGCCCATAGCTTTCAGCTGCATTTGACCCTCACCTAGGATGATGGCTCAATACACATATAAAATGATGGATGTCAATAATTGCCTTAGCATGTGGTGTCATTGTAATGGGATCCACTATATGTCTGCCTGAGATGACTTGCTCAACAGACGTCAATGCTTTGCCAGAGATGGTCTTCATTTCTCATTCCTTGGATGGTGAGTACTGGCCAAGGCTGCTGACACCCCCACAGTGCATTTTATAAACAATGTCTGGAGAGAAAACTTTCTAATGATAATGCCATCTTCATACAACATCATGGTTATGCTGCTACATGCAGGAAATGGCAACACTAAACTCCACTCTGTGGAAGGTATCTCCACCTTGGAATATGCAGACTTTTGTGCAGTCAAAGACACTTGGTTCAAGGCTGTGAACAGCACCACAGCCATACCAGAATACACATCCTTCCACATTTTCAGACCTCGGACTGACAGTGTACAAGGTAATGCAGGTGGTGTATACATATTCATTAAGGATAGATACACATCTGGATTTAGTGAAACACTGTGATTTCTCAGAGATACTGCAGATGCTATTCACTGCTGGAAGGGCATCTACCCAAGCCATTGCCAGCTACTGGAGTAGCTCTATGAATCCAGACCCCATTGTGCTTATTTGCATGTACTTGTGTCTATCAGGATATATCAGTACACCATGGTTTGGGGTGACATTAAGTAACTACCAACTGTGTTGCTTAGTCATGCTGAAGCTCACTTGCCCAAAGGTTAGTCCATGTCCTTAACTTCAGTGCCCTGGACCAGTGGCATGACATCCCCACAAGGGGAGCCAATGTAGTGCATCATGTGCTTACCAATATGGGTGACCACTGCAGGCCCCCACTGTGAGGTCCTCCCTGGTGAGATCTGACCAGAGATCAGTCTCATTAAAATCAAGTATCAGACCTACCCGCCCTTGCAGAAAATACAGAAATATACTTCAACAAAGCAATTTATTTCCTCCTATCCAATGGTTTACATAGCTTGACTGCACCTCCCCCCTCAGATGGGGCAGGCAAGTATGCAGGGCTCTACATCCATGCTTTATGTAAGTAGCGGTACAACTGTATAGACTTGGCTGTACCTGACAGGAGGAACACGAGCTCCTCATGTCACAGCAAACCTGCCTGGTGGACAACTGCCATTAGCAGGCTGTACAATAAGATGTGGACATTGTTGTGTGACATTTGGGGTGAGGGTGCCCTCTAAAATGTAGGCACAACCTCCTCAGCTAAAACAAGCACATAGTGTTGTTGTGACATCATACAGAAACAGTATGTGAAAAAATTAGCCTCCTTCACAAAGCAGTCAGACAACACACAGTGTAGTTACATGTGTAACCTCAGAAGAAAGGCACAGATTGTCAGTAAACTCATACATAATGATACCACATATAATGGGTCTGTACTCATAGCTAACCTGTTTTCCCACAGGTTCTGAATCAACATCATTCCACTGTCCCCACCACGTCACATAACATTTCTGCAACCTTTCCCATACCTTCTATAGCTACAGAGCAGGTCATAACTGACCTCTCTATGGGGGATACACAGGATCTATTGGACATGCTAACATCCTAGGCTGAGTCCTACATGGAATCCAACAAGGATTACTAACACCATTGGAAACTCCTTACAATCATACTGTAAACACTGGCTACATCCCAGCTGACTAGACAACGGCAACTGTTATCCCCTTGCACAGAGGTGGTGCATCCACTGACCACCAGAACTACACACCTATTTGCCTGAGTAGCCATGTCTGTACATCCATGGGGCAAATCATCATGGAGCTGATCAGCAAACATATATGTAATCTACAAATAGGTGACTGTACACAGTTTGGATTTCTGACAGAGAGATCATGGCTGTTAAACCTGGTGGACATGTCTGAGGCAATCACCAAGGACCTGTGTGAGGGGACACCAGGGCATACAACCCCTGGATTTAGCAAGCCATGTGACTCTATCACCCACTCTGGCATCATTGACAAAAGCATCCACTTAGGCATCCATGGTAATATCATTATATGGGTCACTAAGTGGCCCATTGCTGGCACACATACTCACCATAGGGACAGCCACCTCCAATAGCTGATCTGTAAGCAACAGTGTTCAACAGGGCTCAGTGCTGGGTTCTCTACTGCTTGAAATCAATTTAACCATGATACAGGTGAAAACGGAATGTCTGTGCCTGACAACATTGGCTGATGCCTGCAAACTGTGAGCAGTCATAGAATCTGTAAGTTATGCCAATATCCTACAAGAGGCTATTGATGAACAAATGCCTGTTGACATACTAATGGCCATAAAGTCCATACAAATATATATGTAGTATATTTTCCATCGGTTCCATCAGTAACAGTCACAACATGTGATGCACATATTCAAGGGTGACAGACCTAGGCACACAGGCCTGGCCACACAGGTTTACATCTAATGTACCTGAGATCACCATGTCTCTCCAGCAGTAAGATGGGAATCATATGTCATAACTGAGAGCACAGTCACCCAAAACTGACATGCTCAAAACCTCCATGTTCTCTTCCCTCAGAATGCCAATATTTGAGTGCAATGGCCATTTGGTAATGTACCTTTCCAAGCATTACTGGCAATTGCACACAACACAATGGAACTTCACGTCTTCAGTATCTGTTCAATGGAGATCACATGAAATCACTGATCATTGCAGCCTGTGGTATATAGACTACTCAGTGGTGATTTCTGCCTTGCATACAGAGCAATGTATGACCTTGCTTGATTGAAATGCTGCAGGTAACATGGTACATGGATTACTCACTCTAAGGACATTATCCTGGTATGTGACATTAATAATACATGCTGGTGGGTGAGATCTGCCTAGCGGACTTTAACACACCTTTAAAACAGAATCCTGCCTAATGGCAAACAGACCACCTCATTGGACCTCATCAGACATAATTTGTATGATTGGCTGGGTGACCATCATTTCGGCACAGGGCTTCTGCATGTGTCCCTCATGGACAGGGGCAATATGTGCTGATCATGTAAATAAGGGTTAAAACTTGGCTAGGACTGTGAGGGCTGTAGGGCCATTATGCTACTAAAGTTTAAAGATCCTATGATTCTATAAGCTGATGTAAAATACTCTAACAGCCAACACACAAACCTGGCTCCATTGAGGATAGCACCATGCCCAATTACTGTTTATAGGACATGACACATACACACTCCAAGTTGGCTGCATGTAGATTAGAACACTTACCTAGCTAATGGTACACACTACAGAGCGTGCACTACACCTCAAGTCTGCTATTACTGTCTCTTTATGACATTTTATGTTTGATGACATCAGCAAGCCTAGTTGTGATCAGGCATTTGGAGGCCCACATCACCTGCTGCAACCTAAATATTGCAAAACCCTACCACTTTCTAAGTTATTGAAGTGATCATTTTTATGTCGTATGGAAATACACATTCACACCAAGTGGCCTGGAGAGAGATTAGAACCCCCTACCTATCTAGTCTTATACACTATAGATTACCATATTTATTGCATGTGCCATGGCTTAAGTCTGACATTACAATGACAGCATAGTCTTAAGATAGATGACATTAGCAGGCCATGTAGAAGAGGGTGGTTTGGAGGCCTGTGTCAACTTACTGGGCCAAAAATTGTAACACCATTGCAGTCTGGTAAGCAATGAGGGATATTCAGTTGTTTTGCAGGGAGATGCACACACACATGCATGCACCCACACACCAAGTGGCCTGGAGTGAGAATAGAACCCCTATCTATCCATTTTTACACACTATAGATCACAGTACTTATCACAAGTGCTACGGCTTAAGTCTGATGTTACAATGGCAGCTGGTAGTCTTAAGGTAGATGATATCAGCAGGCCATGTCGAAGAGGGCAGTTTGGAAGCCGGCAACAACTTACAGGGCCAAAATGCACAGAACCATTGCAGTTTGATAGTCAATGAGGGATTCTCAGTTGTTTTGCAGGGGGATACACACATGCACCCACCCAAACACCCACACACACCGAGTGGCCTGGATTGAGACTAGAACCCCTACCTGTCTAGTCTTCCACACCATAGATCACAGTACTTATCACATGCACCATGGCTGATGTCTGTTTTATACATGACTGCAAGCAAACTACTTGTGGATTACACAAACTAGGCTTGTGTTGAACTGCATCTGTGGCCTGCAGAGTGATATTGTTTCATACTGTTTTCTGCATCTAGTAGCCTACAGTCAGATAACTGTTATTTTTCCTAGTTATGTGGCTACAGTTACCAGTTGGACCATATGTGGCTGTTTGCATTTGGCTGGACTAACATGTGGGCATGAACAGTCTGCCCTGTCCATGCATGCATAGACAGCATTATACATTACATATCATGCTCACCTGTTGCTGTATGTGTGGTGACATCCAGCAGGCACAGAGGTCTGTAGATAAGTGCATTATGTACTGTTGAGCCCTTACTTTGGATCCTTTGAGCAACATTAAAGATGTGTGGTAGGGCAGCTTCAATTATTATCAGAGTATGCAGGACAATATAGACATCTACACACATATTTATGTATATAACAGGGATGTATATATAAAAGTAGCTGTATGTGTGTATATTATATATATGTGTTATGTAGCTATATGGGGAGAGACTGAAATATATGTTTATATATATATACATATATATATATATATATATAGATATACTATCTATGGGAGAGATAGAGATAGCGACACACAGACATGTATACATAAATGCATGTATGTATAGACATATCTATACGTAACAGGTCATTCTGAGCAAGGAGCAAGACAATTGTGCTCTATTTAACTAAGTGTATAAGCATGCCCAGTGGGATTGTCAGTACTTATAAACTGACTCCAACCCACATCTACCTGTACTCCAGTCCGGGATTTTGTGTGTTACAGACAATGACATCTCTCCCTGTTTCTGCAGTACTACACTTCACTCAAATTGTCTACGGCATTCTTCAGCTGTCTGATGTAATTAATATGTGACAGAGGTTAATAAAGTTACATCACACACAGACTGGCAGTCTGAAAGCAACCAGTATAATAATATCTCACATCCAAAAGATGTGGCTACTTCCAGATTTGAACCATCATCATGATTACACATGCTAACTTCCCTAGTTCACTGAGCCACAGAAGCTGCCTGCCAAATAGGACTCATTCATCACACAATCAGCAGCATAAATATGTACGTTGTTATTCCTGCATTAAGTGAGACTTAAAATGTATGATGCATTTCTATGTTACTGCCCTGAGATTGCATGGACTGCTGATGTACCATTGATGAGTTACTGTTAAAGCAGTTATATAGGAACACTGCTGTGCTGGCGGTGGGAGAACAATGCCATGTGTTCTGATAGGATACACAGTAGTTTGAGTATCATGTAACCCCGCTGTGTAACATTTTCTTTGACTGATGTAGTCAATATTCCATGCATGAGGCCCAGTGAATATTATAGGACATGGGTTAATGGACTGGGAATCTGTAGTCCCATGTGGATGTTACTTCTGTCCAAATAGCCCACTATATTACTTATATAAATGTGCAGAGACATACATACAATGCCATATCATACTAATCCTTACAAGTACTGTGTAGATTACAGAGTTACTTTGCAGCAGCTGGCAGAACTGTAGTTCATGGCTGACTCTGTGTGAAGCAAACAGTACACAGCCAATACATGGATAGGTACAGGTTTTGCAGGTTGCCTGCCATCAATTTTAATATATCTATGTGAGTAGGAGTAAGGTGTTATCCCTAGGTGCTATGCATTGTTTCTTAGCTAAAGCCAGAGCATACTGAGCACACCTACATCTTCCTATAGGAACATCAGCAGGGGGTTCCTCCTCCACATCCTCCTGTGACTGTGGCTGAGGTGACCTAGGCACTGGTGGGAGGCTGTGTATCCCTTCCCTTTGTGAATCCTGTTAC
>NC_056725.1:1480538599-1480606099 GCF_019279795.1 Protopterus annectens
GATACTTGAC
Source organism: Protopterus annectens (assembly GCF_019279795.1). Taxonomy (NCBI): domain Eukaryota; kingdom Metazoa; phylum Chordata; order Ceratodontiformes; family Protopteridae; genus Protopterus; species Protopterus annectens. Next base: position 1,480,538,610 of record NC_056725.1, read on the forward strand.
AGGCTGTACTTCAGCTGAAATTTCTACAAAGATCTAAGACACAAGATTCCTTGATACAATGAAGCAAAGTCATATGCAGAGATTTGATGACTTAATCTGAGCATAGAAAAGGGCAATGAATGCTAGCCTGACAGTATTACCTAGGGAATGTCTGGATCTCTTAGGGAGATTTTTTTGTGGGGTGGGGAATAGATACATTAGATAGCAATTTCTCAGAAAGTACACCCTGCATGTCTCTGTGCAGATGCAGGGGGAATCCAGATGTTTATAATGCTGTGTGTCAGTATTAAACTACTTCCATTGGAATAGAAAAATGTTGAGGCCATTTGAAAGATTCTTTCCTCACTCTTAGGACCCCCCCCCCAAAAAAAATAAAATAAAAATAAATAAAAAACAAAAACAAAGTCATCAGATCTGGAATAAAATGAAGAAAGTGACTAAACATCTTCATCAGTTTTATGTGAAAAGATTTTCAGTTAAGCTTGTCATTCATAGTGTACACAAATGTATGCTAAGACTCCATAATAGGAGTCATAATCTCTCCTTCTCAAGTGCAGCCTTACTCAGAAACATCCCCAGTGGTCATTTACAGGATGTCTGTCCTGCTGCTCTATTGAACTACCACAGCTAAGTGCTTGACTAGTTATATATCAGATCAGGAAAACAACATTCAGCTAATGCTTCTCTCTTAAATTCCCTGTACTGAAATATCATTCTGATAAAATGTATTGCCAAAATGCATGCAGGCAGATGATCGTGCATGTGCGCGCGAGCGCACACACACACACACACACACACACACACACACACACACACACACACACACACACACATGCACACACACACACACACACACACACACACACACACACACACACACACACACACACACACACACACACACACACGTTGTTTTTCACTGAGTGATAACCCTCTGTGCTGAAATTCTTGTATGGAGAAATCCACAAATGCTGCCTATTTGTGTATATTAACTCCTAGACTGCTATACCTAAGTTTGTGAAGTACCCCATTAAATAATAACTTGCTGATCTAGTGGAAATGCCACCCTTCTCTCGGTGAGTGCCAGCTTTTGATCAAACAAAGTAGCAGTCACAAAATTCAATGAATGTTCTTTTTTTCTGAGATCTATTAGTACTTGCCATGTGTGCATGTGTGTGTGTGTGTGTGTGTGTGTGTGTGTGTGTGTGTGTGTGTGTGTGTGTGTGTGTGTTCTACTAGTCAACTTATGTACTACCTTATGTACTACTAGTTAACTATATCTTCTACTTATATTACAGTTGGCAACTTATGAACAACTAGTTAATAGTATCTACCATTTCAGAGTAATACTACGAAAGGTCAAAGGTGAAGACGAAGTGGAACACAAATGCTAAGGTGGATAGACAGCATTACTGAAGCAGGATATGATTCTGCAAAAACTAAAATAAACAGTTTTGACAGACAGGCTTAGAGTGATAAAGTTACTGAGGTCACAAAGAGAAGGGCTCAACTAAACAACTAAGCAACAACTTCAAACAAGCTATTTCAATGTGTGAAAGCAGCCTGGAAGAGGGTAACCCCACTGACTTGACTTTTGTAATTCATCTTACAGTTCTTATATATACTACACCATCTGGTCATCAAATAGATTGGTCTAAAGAATCATACCCTAAACCCAAAATACAGAAATAAATAGACACGATTCTGCCTTTATCGTTGGAGCCATAACATAACTAAGGATAGGTACTTCTAAAAGACAAGCCCCAGGATTCACGAATCCTTCATGTAAGAGTAAATTAGTCTTACACAGAAACGCCAGTCTAAGAGTAAGACGGCAGCGCACCATGCATATTAATGAGGGCGCGCTGCCTCAACTCTAAGGCTAACACAGAGCATGCACGAGTGCAGGGGGCGTGTCGGACTGCCAAGCAGTCCAAAAATCCACGCCCCTGCAAGTCTCTCAATTGGGAAATGTCAGCTGACATGAACGAGTCCGCTCAAATGTGTACATACCCAACACTACACTCCCCCACATTCTAACCCCCTGTACAATTATAAAATGTAAAACTTTTATTTTTTTTATTATTCCCGATATAGCTGCCTGTATTTGCACATGTTTGCGCGGGTTTGCCCATTGCTTAGCTACAGTTAGCAGTTTAGACATCGAAGAGGATAATAGGTTCATAGGTTCATAGGTTCATACTAGGCTATCTGCCCTAGGGCATTTATAAGCCTAGCCAGAATGTGTTTGGCTTTCGCCACCCAATTTAAATTTATTTTGCTATGCCCTTTTTCGAGGTTAGTATACTGTGCCTCTGTCTAACAGTGACACAGAAGTGATACCCGGGGTAAACCTACGATCTCCCATCCACTCATCAAGATTCCTCTTGAAGAGGGTCAATGAGGGACTCTGCCTAAACCTGGACTGGGATTTTATTCCAGAGTGAAGGGAGCCTCTGGGTTATGAATCTGTCCCTCCAGCATGTCCTATTTATTTCAGTGCAGAGGTTCAAGTCTCTCGAGCGCGTAGCTCGATGGGATTTGGATTTTCTGAGGTGCAGCATGTCCATTAATTCCGGGTTGGACATGGCTTTATACGTCAGGCACAGATCGCCTCTGAACAGGCGGTATGCCACTGAGTAGAGCTGGAGTTTCTTTAACCGGGCAGCATATGGCATCTGTTTGAGCCCTTTGATCCTCTTGGTGAGGTACTTTGGGGTCTTTCCAGTTGCTGCAGGTGTCTGGTAAGGTACATCCCAAAAGGGGCATTGTACTCAATTATGGGCCTGATGAGGGATGAGTAAAGAGGCACAATGACCTCCTCTGATCTAGATGTGAATCCCTTCATGATTAGGTGGGCTATATAAAATGTTTTTCTAACCACTTTGGCCAAGTGGTTGTCAAATGAGAGATTGCTATCAACTTGGGTCCCCAGGTCCCTAATTACTTCTTCTGTACTTAATGGATTACCACCTATGTGGTAATTTGTGGGCACTTTGTTTTTGCCAAAGGGGATGACTATACACTTTTTGGCATTTAGCTTGAGGCCATGGCTCTGGCACCAGTTGTCTGTTTCTATGAGGCCCTTTTGGAGGATGCTAGTGTCGGCTGGAGAGTCGATTGTGGCGCCCAGTTTGCAGTCATCTGCGAACTTGGTCAGCCACAGTCCTTCCGTATTGGCCTGTACCTCCGAGAAATATATACCGAACAAGAGAGGTCCCAGGACTGAGCCTTGTGGGACACTACTTGTAACTGGTTTGGAGTCTGACATGGCTTCAGCAATTCTAACCATGTGGGTTCTGTCCTTGAGCCAGTTTGCAATCAATCTAGTGACATAGGGGTTTATATTTAAGCTGGTGAGCTTATCTATAATGCCCAAGTGGGGTATTGTATCGAAGGCTTTTGCGAGGTCCAGGTAGGCTGTGTGGACCACCTTCCCCTCGTCAATGGCCTTGGTGACTGTTTCAAAGAAATCAACCAGGTTTAAGAGGCAGGATCTGCCCTTAACAAAGCCGAACTGGGTAGGATCCAGTGTCTGTAGGTCCCCAATATCTTTATTTATGAGGTCCATGATGATCCTTTCCATAGCTTTGCAGACCAAGCTAGTCAGGCTTATGGGGCAATAGTTTCCAGGATCCATTGAGGCACCACCTTTATGGAGAGGGACCACTGTTGCTGTACGCCACTCTTTGGGCACATATCCTGTAGTAAGGCTGAGACTGAACAGTAGTTTTATGTTTGGGTTTAGCTCTTCTTGGAGTTCATGTAGGATGCAGCCCGGGACACCGTCTGGTCCCATTGATGCTGTTTTTTGCTTTAGAGAGCACGGCTCTTACCTGAGCATCTGAGATGTCAGGGGGGCAGCACTCTGCTGGAATAGATATTTGCCCTTTTGGTGGGGAGGGGTTGCTGAACCTGTCAGCTAGGATGTTGGCAATGTCTGTGGGTTCAGTGTATTTTTTGTCATTTTGGACTAATTCTGAGCATATCTGGGAATTACCACCCAGGTTCCTAACATAACTAAAGAAAGCCTTGTGATTATCCTTAGTGTCCTGTGCAATTTTTCTCTCGAAGCTGGCCTTAGACAATTTTATGAGTGCCTGTAGTTTTTTGCTAATACTGATAAGTGATGCCTTCCCTTTTTCGGATTTTGCTCTATCATTTAGTAGCTTCCTCCTTCTATTGTATAGTTTGTTTATGGCTGGGGTTCACCAGACAGGACATCTGCCTTTGGAGGATTGGGTCTTGGTTTTATTTGGGATCGCATGATCCATTCATTCCTGAAGGTGTTCATAGAATGCGTTTATAAAGGATTCTGCAGTCTGGGCCATATTTTCCACAGGCCCGGGGGCTTTGAAGGATTCCACCTCGGTTTTGAGGAGTGTGAAATTTGCTTTAGAGAAGTTTTTCACTGTGGTTTTCTGGGCAGGGGGTGGGGTCGGGATGTGAATATCCAGTGAGATTAGTTTATGGTCTGATCTTACCAGTGAGGGATACACTTCTGGTCTGGAGCATAGAGTCCCCATGTTGGTGATGATCAGGTCCAGTATGTTTTCCACTCTTGTGGGAGTGGTAACAAGTTGTTCCATAGCATTGGAGTTTATAAATTCTAGGAACCTTTGGGCTAGGGTGTTGGAGATAGAGTAATGCTCCCAGTCTATGTTTGGGTAGCTGAAGTCACCCAATATAATGGTGTTTGGAGAGACCTTCATATTTTCCAGTGTTCTCAGGAAGGCCAAGTGGGGTTCCTGGGTTTGGGAGGGTGGTCTGTAGCAGGCTATAAACTGGAAGGCAGTTTTACCCACTGTTAGTTGCACATGGATAGTCTCTGATGCTTCGTGCTTTGCCACCAACCTGGAGGTGTGGGTATCTTTGATGAATATTGATACTCCCCCTCCTTTTGTGGTTCGGTCCAAGTTTTGGGGCCGAAAAGCATGGTATGAGGTATAACCTGGTAGTGCTGGGGTGCTCTCGGGAGCCCTGAACCAGGTTTCTGTTACTGCATAGATATCAATGTTCTCCATGCTAAGGAGAGTTTCGAGTGCATACATCTTGAGGTTTAGACTTCTGGCGTTGAGTAGCATTACTCTTAGTTTCTTATCCCTTGTGATACCTATGGAGGTGGGTTTGTCTTTTGAGCCTTGCCTAAAAAAGGCACTATGGGGGTAGCAAGAGCCTTTGCCAATATCCGAAAGCCCAGGGGTAACAGGTACAAGCTGTCCCTAGTGAAGCATCTTGGCTTGTCGAGCATATCATCCCAAGCTGACAGGCATTGGATCCCCTTTGAATGACACCAGTACTTAAGCCAATTGTTGAAATTGATCATCTTGTCTTCATATTGTGGCATCATTCTTGGTGAGGGTAAGATGTTACTCAAGGTCAGGGTCATACCGACCTGGGCTACATGCTCAGAGAGCTCCTTTATGTCTCTTTTCATGTAGTCCAGGGAGGTACGTCTTAGGTCATTCACACCAGCATGGACAATGACTGAGTCATATTTGTACTTGCCTTGGAGTGACCTGAGTGCTTGTGTTATGTGGCGGATCCTAGCACCCGACAGGCTGCTCACCGTGACCCTCTTCTTGTTCAGCCTGGTGAGCAGGACATCAGTGTGCCTGATGATAGAGTCACCTGTTACAAGTGTATCAGGTGTGTTGTTTAGTCTTAAAGGCTGTGACTGTTCTGCACACTGGCTTTGTGAGATATGTGTTGCACGTGTTTTGTTTTGGGGTAGCGGTTGCTTGGGTGTCTGCTTTGGAGGTCTCTGCTGCTTAGGAATAAGAAATGTATATGCAAATTAAGCAAAATAGCAATAGCGTAGTGGTAGAGCCTTCGCACAAAGAGGAGGCATTCCCGGTTCGAGTCCCACCACTCCCCTTTCTATTTTCTGTTGGAAATCTGTATATAAAAATAATTCCTGACATTTATCATTTAAATTTGAGTAAAAAGCATTGAAATGGTCTATGTAGTAGTGAACGAATTTTATATATATATATATATATATATATATATATCTATATATATATATATATATATATATATATATATATATATATACATATATATATATATAAAAAGGTGAAATGGTTATGCATACTGATGAATGCATAAGTAATGTATCTTAAGCAATGTGAAGGACTGCTAAGCAAAGTTTACTAGTATTAAGCATATTTAAGTATAATTGCTCATAGCTTAGCACTGCTTTAACTAGCGCAATAGCTTTGTGCGGAGCTGCGCGTTGCACAAACTAGCGCAAACAGAACATGTTTGCGCGTTGCTGTGCAACGTGCTAACTAGCGCAACGTTGGGCAACTTCTGACAATGTAGAGCACCGTAGAGCAACATTGGGCAAAGTTGAGCAAAGTCGGCTAAACACAGCCACACCTCCTAGCCGGTCTGGCCAGTAGTAAAATAAAAAGCAATGACAGGCCTCGAACCCAGGATACTGTGCACCATAATCACAGTACTGAACCACTAAGCCATGACAGCTTTTCATAAGCATGCACTTTCAACACACGCATACATATCAGTGGAAGTTTACCCATTGCTAAGCAGGTGTGCCTTCAGCTGATTTTTTTCAAAACTGGCCAATCACAAATAAGTGCGGGAAATGATGCATATTTAAGCTCCATAAGCGGGAATACTTGCCATAACTAGTTGTAGCTCCCATTTGCAGGCAACAATAGCCAGTGCTGGAGTGGGCTCTCATTTTCGAACACAGCGTTGGGGCATTGAGGAGTCAAAAGTAATGGTTTAGCTCCTTGTCCATAATCATGAGGATAGACTCCTGCAGGCCCAGTACCAGGGCACCCAATACAAAGCAGAAGCCTGGGACCATCTAGCTCATGAACTCACCAGTGCCACAGGTGTCCCTCGGACTGGTGAGCAGGTCAGACACCACCACGCAGATGTGAAGAGACGCAAGGTGGGTCAACTGGACCAGTGGATCCAGGAGGCCCGTGAGATGGAAAATGCCCCACTACTGAGTAAGTAGCCATGGAATTAAGTATGTAAGAATTACTATTCTAGTCTATACTATGGATAGGTATGTCTCAATATCACTTCATTGACTTCACAGCTGCAGGTGTCCGTGCTGCGAATCAGCAAGCCTATGCAGATAGGCTGCTAAGGCTGTGCCACCAGGCAGGTTAGTAATTATCCAGGTTGTACTGTTATGTAAAATAAATGAGAGAGCCTGAAAAAAGTGTTTTAACACAATAAATAAAAGTATAATAATTATCTAATAATTATTCTGCATGTACTGTTATATAAAATAAATGAGAGAGCCTCTAGAAAAGTGTTATAAGTCTTTAATAAAGGTATAATTCCTGGAGTGTGTCTGTGTCATTCTCTTTGATATGTTGTTGTACTCTTGCATTATAGAAATAGTACTGTTGTATTAAGCGCTGTTAACACACAGTTGGGTAGGCCCATATAAAGTGGATGAAGGGAGTGCCAGTAGCTTTTAAGCATATTTACAGTCCTCAACTGTTGGTTCATGCCCAGCATGTACAGGTTAATCTGGCACATGAGTAGCTTGGTATTGTGTTCCCCAGAAATGTCATTGTGCTTGCAGAAATGTAGGGAGCTGTTAACATATAACTGATAATTTCACCTAAACATATCTAGATAAGTATAGGAAAGTAAAGCTGTCAGTGTACCATCTCAGCAGTAGTGTGTCTGAGCAACTCACAAAATATGTAGCAGTAACATCTGCATCCCGGACAGTTTGTATGTCAGATACAGCCCATGTATGTAAAGATCTAGCAAAACTCATTTCCCAATTTAACGACAACTGGGTAGTGTAATAACACATGTAGGGGACATATAACTGCAGTTAATAGGAATGTAGTGTAAACTAGAAGGATATATAAGTTGTTAATGGAGCTATCATTTTCCACCCTACTGTATGTGCACAAAAAATGCAATTCCACACCTCAATGGGTATGTTTAATCTCAAAACATTTGTTGGGACATATGTCCTATTGGTTTATAAATATCTGCATTTATTTCAATGCATGTGCCCTGTTCAAATACCACAATATTGGTGGTCTGTTGCCATCAATTAAACCTGTATGCTGTTGTAATGTCCACTGTTGTTCTATATATGCATGTGTCATGCTTGCTGTTCAAGTGTTGGAACTCTGGTGTGTTAGGTTAATGGGAATACTTCTGCATGCTATTATAACTAATTTGGAATGCTGTTGACTGTTACTAACCCATATTTTCATTAAATCCTCCTAAACATAGAACGTATAGGAAGGCCAGTCCCAGCAGACCCACCTGTCCCACCTCAGCTGGCGATGGCACCTGGCACCAGCAGGTCCGGTGCCCAGCCTGAGACCTCCTCCTCCATTGGCCCTGTGCCACCTTTGGGTGGAAGTGCTGCAGGGGATGGGGCTCACCCCCCCCGTGCAAGCGTGGGCAGAGAAGGGCCACCTATCACCCTCTGAACGATCCAGGCTGTGGTGCGTAGGGAGATCGAGTGTTCTGTCGCTGATCCTCTATGCCAGCTTGAGGCACGAGTGGTGTGACTCACAGGTGAGCCTGCCCCTCCTATGCAGCCCCCAGCACAGCCACCCTATGGGCTGTGAAGGTGCAGTGGTGACTGCCCATGGGTGGGGATCTCAGTTCCACTGTTGCCATTTGTGGGCTCATGGGCTTGCGATTTCCAAACATCCTTCCCTGTCAATGGTGTTCACCCACCACATGTCATATTCTGCCCCTGTATGCATCTTGTTTGTCTTGTCTGTTTACCTCCCCAACCTACCTCCCCAAATATACCTACTTCCCCTACCCCACATTCCACTCTCACCTGAAAAAAAAAAAGGAGCAATCTGCTCCCAAAAAATAATTACGCCCCATACATAGCTGCCCATTTTGCACACATGTCCACTGGACACATAAACTGATATTTAATTGGCAGTACAACATACTTTGTTGTCCTCACCCCTCTCTCAGGGGTGGAAGGTTTCATATTTCCCTCCAAATTTATTGCATATGCACAGCTGTTGCTTTTAAAGAAATGGGCAGCTATGGACCTTCCCTACACCCGTCCTGCACATCCCAAGCTGTTTTCCCTACTATATTTCCCTCTTTGTGCCCCTTTTGCACCACTTTCCTATCTCCCCATTTTCTTTCAAAGAAATGAACGCGGGGTTAGCGGGAGTAAGCACTATTAAGCAGTAGTTAGCGGGTTTGCGTGAGTGTGCGCTTATTTGCTCTTAGCTAAGCATCGTTAAGCATCGCTCAAATCCGTGCAAACCTGCTCACAACTGCTTAAAAGTGCCTTAGTCACTCCGTATGTCAGGGTCCTTGTTCTGCTCAGCAGCAAAATAAAACACCTCTGTCAGTCTCGAACTCCGGACCTTGTAGGCACTAAACTGCATGAAGTACCACTAAGCCACGGTAGACATACAACAAGTTGGTGCTGAAATAAATATATCATGCATCAGAATGAGTGAATGTAAAGGAAAAATAGGAATGCCATAACACAAAACTTGTTCTGTGGAACTTTACCAGCAGTTGTTGTGGAATTGCATTACATGACTGTGATAAGAGAACCAGTCATTCTAGCAGGAAATAATGTTACAGCAGCACTTTACAACCCACACACAGTATCATAGCAGGACAAACAGTGGCATATCTGATTAGGACAGAGGACATACATCCCAACTGTGACTACTTTTCAGGGATGTCCCTGATTTTGAAACATATGTTAGCTGTGTCCCTCTGAATCCCTCTGAAAAGTACTGATGTTAGGCAGAAAGGTGAGGTATTACACTTAATGAATAATGACAATAATAAGAGTTAGACACCGCTTGTACTTTAGAAAAGGTGTAGTAATCCATATGCACTGGTTCTCTCGAAGTCTCCACTTACTGTCTCTATTATTTTGAAGGTGTACCTCACTTTTACCTACCTTTCCCTGACTCTGTTCAAATATGTACCTGAGTGTTTTAGAGGCCTGGCAGAGGCAGAAACACACAGGAATATCAGCTTTTCTGCTGTTACACACTGTGAAAATAGCTTTGGAAGGAGTTCCACAAGCATACCCTTATGTAGGAGTACAATACTGAAATACCAAAGGATGTAGCCATGTACTGGTAGCAACTGACTGTAACAATGCTATTGTACCAGTGCTGAAAAGACCTGTGCGTTGCATAGACAAAGAATAACAGATTAACATCTGGCTACCATCTGGATAGGTCCACAGTTGGGAGCTATGCAGACAGACTACTTGCCTTGATAAACTAACAGGTACACAGCAACCCTTTAAGTCCAGCAAGATAACATTCACACAATAATACATAATGCTCTCTTAAGTCTGCATCCCTACCCAAATGTACAATATACCTGTGTGTTCAGGGTCTACCAAGGATGTAGGTAGGCTTACTCAGTACTGGAATTGTCCAGTTTTCATGAGCAGCCTGTGCTAATGTCAACACTAAAAAAGCACAAACTGTTCAGAAGTGAGTACATTAATATTCACAGTATAGCAGTTCACAAACAGTTCATGTGCCAAAAAATACATCTCAATAACTACTTTTGTATGGCAGTTAATTGTATAAGTAGAAAATAAACTACATACTCCCATGTATCTTGTGTTAGCATTTGCAGGGGTGAGTACAGTTCTACACTGACAAGTGTGTACTGGAAGTGGCAACATTCAGGTCTGAGTACAACATTTAAATCACTGGCTACACCCCTAGCTTCAGATATAAGAACTATACCAACCTTCTGACTTAAACAACGGTGTCCACAGCAAACAAGTATGAGCCCCAGTTTGGAAAGCTGAAAGGGCTACGCCTCCCTGACTTAGCAATTTATAGCATTGGGTTGCTATGCCAGTGAGTACTGCAATTACCGCACAGCAGGCTGCATGCAATTACCAAATGGTGGTCATCAATTGGTGCAGAGGCCATCACATGCACATGTGCAGATGCCTATAAAAGCAGGCTGTACTTGCTGCCCACACACGCAATCACTCCATTGCAGATACTGAGAGAGAGAGAGAGAGAGAGAGAGAGAGAGAGAGACATTAACAGCAAAAGCAAACTCAAAAGCGAAAGGAACACGGAAATTAATAATACCAACACATACAAAGGAAAGGTATGTAACAGATATGTATTTACTGGCATGTAGTAGATGTTTTTGAAGAGTACTCTACATACTTTGAAACATACATATGTGGCAGCAGTACGTATCTATGCACAGATGTCCAGCATAAGTACTGCCATGGACAAATCAGTGTGTAGCTGTGTGCAGGGGGACATAACTGTGACATGTGTAGCTCAGCATTAAATGTCAAACATCTGATCCATGTTATCTGTGTTCTGTACAGTAGTGTGGACAATGGCTGTTTGGGGGAGTAGCACAAACAGCTATATAAACATAGATGTGACAGAGTAACACATGCATGATAATCATATTAGTGTGTAGCTTAGCATTGGCAACTGCTGTACCAGGCTAGTATGCTAATCTAGCATTTGTAGCTATATACATACCCTCTAATATTACTGTGTGCTCACAAGTGACACCTGTTCATGTTGCAGCAAGGCCCAACAGGTCAGCCGTGAGGTTCAGGGACTTACAACAGTGTGGACCTTGTGTGCGTATGGCAGACACATACGGAGAGATATATATGTGTCAGATATATTAACATCTGTAAATGTGCATAGAGCAAGGGACATACTGCAACTGTATGTGAAGGGTGGACATATATATGTTGGTGAAGGTTGTTATGTGCATATTTGTATGTAGGTTGTAGTGTGTGGCAAACAAGACAGCATACAGTGCTGGTATATGACATGCGGTGGTTAAACTCTGTGGGTGTGATTTGTTAAGTTTGCAGTGTTGCAGCCAGTGAGGCCTGCTAAAGCTACATGGGCTGAGAACACCTTCAATGCATTTCTCACAAGACTGTGCAATATCATTACATTACTGTATACCTCACATCCTTTGCATAAGGGATATTCCCACCATGAAAGGTGGACTGTATATGTGCCTATATGTATATATACACCAATGGATGTGTATATGTATATATATATATATATATATATATATATATATATATATATAGAGAGAGAGAGAGAGAGAGAGAGAGTCATATATAGTGAGACAGATGCCTGGTGTCAAAACCATGGCCTCAGGCTCAATGCCGAAAATTGCATTGTCATCCCTTTTGGTAAAAACTTGGTACCCATGAACTACCACATAGGTGGCAGTCTACTTAACACTGAAAGTGTGATAAGAGACCTTGGGACACAGGTGGACAGTAGTCCCCCTTTGATGATCACAGTGCCACACTAGTCAAGAAACCCTTCTATGTGGCACACCTCATCACAAAAGGCTTCTCATCCAGGGAAAAAGAGGTCATTGTTCCCCTCTACTCATCACTCATAAGACCCATTATAGAGTCAATCCCCCTTTTGGTATGTACCTCACAAGATCTACAACAACTGGAAAGGCCACAGACATACCTCACAAAGAGGATTACCGGCCTCAAACAGATGCCCTATGCAGATGATCTCACAAAATGCCAGCTTTACTCTGTCGCATGTCACCTACCCAGAGGTGATCTCTGCCTAACATACAAAGCTATGTCAAACCCAGAGCTGTTGGACATGCTCCACGTAAAGAAATCCCAATCCCTTCGAGCTACACACTCTAGGGACCTAAACCTTGTCACCACAATAAACAAAACATGCTGGAGGGATAGATTCCTATCTCAGAGACTTCCCATACTCTGGAACAAACTACCTATCTATAGCAAACAAAGCTTCTCAGTAGCACTCTTCATGAATAATCTTGATGATTGGATGGGAGATAGGTAATACATCCCGGGGATCACCTCTGTGGCTCTGCTTGACAGGGGCACAGGAAATTAATTTCCTTGGGTGGCAAAGGCCAGGGTACTGTTTGGTTAGGCTTATATAGGCCCTTGGGCCAATAGCCTAGTACCTACCTATGAACCTATACACACTCACATGTACTTGTTGAAATACATGCTATGTGAGGTTGACTGAGTGTGATGGTCAATCTGTTGGTGAATGTGTTAAAGTTGTGTATATGTGGGATAGCCTAGTGGGAAACTGTTTCTGACATGGTATTTTGTATCCTAGCTTTGATCCCAGCAAAAGATGTGTATGCTATTGCTAGGCAGAAAAAGCAGTATAGCATACGGTCTGACGTAGTCCCTTGGTGTTGACTGGGGTGTGTCATTGGAGGCTAAAGCAGTACATGTATGCCTATTGATTGGTACTGCTGGTGAATCCAACTCCTGTATGAACAGTAGTACTACCTGAAGCTGTAGGCCTAAATAGCACAGTATGGTGTATGTCCACATTGCTTGGAACCACTTTTTTGTGTGTTCCCTGTAGTCCTTACAGATTACATACCTCAGGCTTAAGGTTTTGTAAGTACTGACACACAGTACTGTATGGTACACACGTAAAGCTCATCTGGGTTGCCATACCTTTGTGTCTTGTAAGTATGTCTGATGTGTGTGTGGGTATGCCTGTAACATGCCCTCTGTCATATGTATGTTATAGGATATAAGTGTGCATCTAGCAACATGTATAGTCTAGTACAGCAGTATGCCACCCATATTCACAAATGTGCACATATATTAGGCAGGGGTTTGCCATCAACAAGTAGTGTGGTATAATGGCAATACTGTAACTGGACTATACAATCATTGTGATGGAGGACATATTACGTTATGCGTTAGCTTGATCTATACCTTCTGTGGCTAGGTGGTGCATTGTGTCGCATACAGTGTGTGATGTACTGTTGTATAGTCTTACATAGTGATTTCACTTTGTTGCTGTGCAGAACATGGTGTAATATACAGAGTGTGCCAGGCACTGTCAGGCAGTTGTGGGGTGAGTACTGATATGTGGTATTGAAAGTGTGTATCCTCTGACAGCTAAAAGGTTGTTATATATGGCAGTTCAGTGATATCTGTACTGTATAATGTTAAGTGTGCCATATGACTTGCTCAGACATATTGTTTTATTATCTTCCAGGGATCATGGCCCACTGTCGCAACCCGAGCTATAGTAGTGCTGAGGACGACATCATTACAAGCAGTCTGATCCAGCACTACATAGTGCTATTCCCAAGAACCAGCCAGGACCAGCATGAGCAGACTGCACTGTGGCAAGATGTTGTCCGTAGGGTAAATGACATAGGCATGCATAACTGGACATATGAACAGGTACGCCATCACTGCAGTGATTTACTTAGACATGTCCAGCAGCATGCATCTGATGTCTGTAGACAACAGCTTGCTACAGGTGGTGGGGTTATCATCCATCCCCCCTCACCAGAGTGGTGGAGCTGCTCCTGAGCCTGTTGGCTCCTGGCCAACACCAACAGCAGCAGACATGTATCGTCATGGAGGTTGGAGCCACCCAGCAAGTTCACACGGAGCATGCAGGTAACATGGCATATCTGTAGACTACTGTTACCTCTATTGGTAGATCATGCAAGATGTGGAGCCTGGTGTTGTGCAATACTGATCATTTGGAACATAATCTGCAGGCCTGTGAATGTAAGCAGTTGTACTACTGTAAGATTGCAAACCCGCAGTAGCAATGACACAATTGTTGCCACTGACAAACTGTCTCATATCCTTGTAGGTCCCTCTGGTGTGACAGCAAGGCAGCAGACCAATGCTGGTGAGTGTGTTCTACATTTATTGTTGCAAATAAAATGTGCACGTCATAAGTAAGGTGTAGGCCATGTACACATGTAACACACCTACGCATAATGCATGCTGTGCATGTTTGCTCTGAGTCTATGCACATCTCAGTAATGTGATTAGCTGCCTCAAACACATGCAATACACAGAGCATCCCAAACAAATGTGGCTACACTGTAGTGGCCATTGGATAGACAGATTCGATACACATGCACACAACATACACAACTATGTCATACACAGAACATGTTAATATGCTACACATGACGTATTCACACACCGTCTGTAAAGTCACACTCCAGTATCCCAAATGTCATCCACACAGCACACATAATATACCTGAGGGGTAGAGGCCTATCATGGGGTGGTGAGACACTCTTCCACACACAACACATTCATGTTTGGCAATGCTCCTTATTGGGCATCTTACAAACCCATGTAACAACTGGCCGTGAAATGGTGGATGTAGCCATGGTACTCCAGTTCAGGTACAGCATGATAGGTGCTGATCTGGCACACATTAGTAGCCTTGAGTGACCCCATGATGCTGCATAATGATGGCTTATGGTACTACACCCCATCCAGTTATAGTAACCACAGTACTACACATAGCTTTCATTGCTATACACCTCAATGTTGTGTGTGTGCAAACATATGCACCTATACACAATATGCATAGCAATCACCATTTGCACAAACTGACACATATATGTCTTGTAATGCTATTGAGTGTCTAGGTCACATGACACACATTGGGTATGTGCGATGTTAAATATTGCAGTTGTGTTGTAGCATGCCATGTCATGGCTGGTGCTGGCATGTCCACAATATGTTCTACACTCACCATAACTACTGTACATTGGCTATGTGGACCAATGGTATTCCAGCAGGTATACATGCACCAGTGATCCTGTGTGTATACACAGCATGCCTGGGCTAAACCTGTGTCCAAAATTATCTGCTAAAGACACAGATGCTCTAATCAGAAATGGATATCTATGTGATACACAGATACATATCCAGCCATGGTATGTATACCTGTGAGTGATGGTGCACAGGACAGTAAAGAACTTTTAATACTTGCACAACAATGTTGTGTCCATGTATACATTGCGTTCCAGGGTGAGGCCAATCACTGGACAACAGAACACATGCATCAAAGCCATGTATACTGTTAGTAGCAAGGACTGTCTACACTCGCACACAAGTCCTGCATGCTGACATGTGTGATATGACTGTTTGGCTTGTGATACTGTACCCCACCATCAACTGCTATTGAGTATGTTCTGGATTGCTGGTGGTGTGTGTGTGTGTGTCTGCTTTACTGAGGAGTGTATTTGTGTGCATGTGTGCATGTGTGCATGTGTGTATGTGTTCATGTGTTCATGTGTGCATGTGTGCATGTGTGCATATGTGCATGTGTGCATGTGTGCATGTGTGCAGGTGTGCATGTGTTCATGTATGCATGTGTGCATGTGTGCATGTGTTCATGTGTGCATGTGTCATGTGTGCATGTGTGCATGTGTGCATGTGTTCTGACATCATGTACAGGTCATAAAGTGTGTTTCCTGTCTTCCTGTCACAGGTGCTGAGGATGGGCTGGTTCACTGCAGCAGGGAACCTGATGTCACTGACAGAAATAGTGATAATGAGGATAGGTGTGTTGAGGCACAGGCATGTTGCCAGAGTCTGTTGTTGGGCCACCAATCGAGAGTACACAAGTGTCCAGCCCATCCATGCACACAGTCATACTGCCAATACATCCGTCATCACCAATGCCCTTAGCTGAGGGACAGTGTACAGTGGGCAATGGCCAGGACAGTGTGGTATCTATGGCACATGCATCCAGACACAGCAGCCATAGCCAGATGTCTGGAACGGTACCACATAGGCAGATGTCCAGGGGTTCTTGTCGGAGCACTGCTGGTCATCATGCCCCTGGCAGACATGCCACAGGTCTTACAACCTCATGCATGTTTCTGGCTATCATGGAGGCATAGGCACGTATAGAACGGTACACCAGACAGGGACTAAGGGCACAGAGGGCGCATAACACCAATGTAATTGACAGTATCCGTGACCTAGCAGGTGCCATCCGTAATTACACTGAGGTCACTGATAGACATTGGGGTGAGACATTAGATGTCCTCCTCAATGTCATGTCCATGTGTCAGGACAGTGCGGGATGATTGAGATGTCAATGTGGACGTATGCCATCAACCTCAGCAGCTGGCAGTCACTGTGGATGTCCATCAAGTCACAGCCGCTCCCGTAGTGCCAGTACCAGCCCCAGCAATGTTGAGGGTGGGCTGTCCATAGACCGTCCTAGAAGACCACGTGCACGTGGCTCTGGCCAGTCCCAGCAGGTTCCTGGATCCAGTGTACATATGTCTACCTCTGAGGATAGTACCCAGTCTGGCTTAGTACCTGATACTGTCTGTAGCACCCCTGCGAGGCACAGGTACCATATCCGTGGACAGAGACGGTGATCTGTAAAGCCTGGCAGGTACAGTCTGTGGCTGTCCCACAAATCCCCGTATATGGCAGCCACATGGTGGAACTGTGGGCATGCAGACACACACACACATAAACCAGACACCTAGGGCTAACACATACCCGCACACTTTACATCCACATTGGCCCTTACCAGTACTCGTGGCCCTCACACAAACACACACACACACACACACACACACACACACACACACACACACACACACACACACACACACACACACATACATGTCGATTGTATGGCTCAATGTAGGCCTCTGGCAAACCAACAACACACCCTGTCCATATGATGAAACCTGTGCCACCTCCTGTCATCTGTAACATTGATGCAGGAACAGGCTAACATGGTGCTAATGCACAGGGTGACTTTATAGCAGTATAGCAATGTTAGCATGTTGTCAGCAGTAAAGTGTAATGATATCCTTGAAGGCGTAGCTGAGCAGGCATGATGCATTAAAGATATGATTGTCAATGTAGTATTGTTTACACCAGTGTTAATTCCAATAGTGTATTGTCCGCCCATGTGCCACTTGGCTGATGTGTGTAGTATTGGCAGCATGTGTTAGAGAGTGGACAGTATGTGTGGGATGTGTGCAGCACAGATTTGCAGGTGTACATTTGTGAACATGGTGGAGGTGCACTGTCTGCATGTACGTGCATAGTGGACACATGGGCAGGGTGACATGCCCTGTATTACACAGTGTTAACACTCCATAGTTTCTATTGGTGGCCAGTATGCATTGTACTACACACATGTTGGAACTTGAGTACACATGTGTGTATGACATGGTTTGACACTGTGCTGTGGGTGATACTGTTACTATCTGTCATTGGTTTGCATTCTGGTAGTATACATAACCTCAACAGCCTGACCATAAGCAATCGTTAGATGATGTCTTGACAAATGACACACAGATGTAGGACACACAGTAACATTTGGATCCTTCAGGTACTATACTATGCCAGTAACCAGTGGTATTCACCTTCACCCATTCCTGGGACCACTCCTGTTTGGCATATAGCTCTCTTAGGTACAAGCAAACACAGTAGGGATATGTCCATCCACGTCTGGAAATGCATACTGTGGGCTATAATGCATTCTCCAGATGACACACACATCTTCCACAAGGGTGTCATACAGACAGATACCTGTTGTCAAACCCATGCTGTAAAGCTATAAGCCAACTAAAGCATAGTCATCCACTTTTACAAAACATAGTATCCCCACAGTACCACATAGGTAGTAGCCACCAACATGTTGAACAGGTACCGATGTGTACATACAGCCAAGTGTTACGTCATCTCTCCTTTGGTAATCACATTTCCAAAGGTATTTTGAAATCCCTCAGTAGATCACATAAGCAATAAGGGGGTCTGCATGCATATCCACAAAGGTTGTTGTACACCTATAATGAATAGCCATCATTAACAGACTTTGCTGCATTTGAACAGGTCTGAAATATACCTCAGGCATAAACCCTCACTCACACTATTCAATAGAAACTGTAATGAGTGTGTGTGACACGGGTGACCTAGGCCAGGGATCACTGCAGTGGCTGGGCTTGTCACAAGCATACAGATGTGACCTAAGGTCTGGAAAGCAGCAGCACACTCTGGCAAAGATAACAGATGTGTTCATGGAGAAAGCAGGGTTCCCACCTATGAAATAATTGAGGTCACATGTACGTATATGTATTTGCCACACAGCTACCTGACATGTGCAATGCACATACTGTTGTCATTGTGATATGTCATACAGTAGTAAAAGCAAATCAAAGAACACAGTGACCAACAGTGTCACACACATACACGCACACTCTCACCAAGTGCAGGATTCAAACCCCTACCTAACTACTTTATGATACTAGAGCAGTACACATTAACACAACGTGCTATACACGTTACTGGGAGTTCTCTTTTCCACAGGTATATTTGTAGGATGGTGACATCATCAGACTTGACAAAGATGAGTATGCCACTTTTAAGGTGTTTCAGTAGTCTTCAGAAAGGTTGCTCCCCTCCAAGGAGATACACACACACACACACTCTCATACAGTTGTCAAGTGCAGGATTCAACCCCCTACCTAACTACTTTATGATACTACAGCAGTACACATTTACACAACGCTCTATATACATTACTGGGAGTTCTGCTTTCCACAGGTATATTTGTAGGATGGTGACATCATCAGACTAGACAAAGTGGGTTACATTAGGTGGGCTACAAAGAAGGAATTTCTAAACACTTTGGCAATGTGATCATCAAAGGAGAGTTTACTATCTACCTGGGTCCCCAGGGCCATAATTACATTCCCCGTACATACTGGATTACAACCTATGTGGTAATTTGTGTGCACTTTGTTTTATCCAAAGGGGATGACTATGCATTCTTTGGCATTCTGCGTGAGGGTATTGTTCTGACACCAGGTATCTGTCTCTGTAAGACCCTTCTGGAGGATGTCTGTGTCAGCTGTAGAGTCGATTATGGACCACAGTTAGCAGTCATCTGCAAACGTATTCAGCCATACTCCTCCCGTGCTTGCCTGTACCTCTGAGCAGTATCTACTGAACAGGTGGGGTCCCAGGACCAAGACCTGTTGGATGCCATTTGTGACTGGTTTAGAGTCGGACATGGCACCTGCAACTCTGAACATGTGTGTTTGATCTGTGAGCCAGTTGGCCACCCATCCTGTGACATAGCTGTTAATGTTCAAGCTGGTAAACTTGTCCATGATGCCAGAGTGGGGAATGGTGTCAAAAGGCCTTAGTGAGGTCCAGGTGGGCTGTGTGGACTACTTTCACCTCCATCTATGTCCTTGGTAACTGTTTCAAAGAAGTCAACTAGGTTTAGGAGGCAGGATCTGCCTTTAACAAAGCCAAGTTGGATAGAGTCCAGTGTCTGGAGGTTCCCAATGTCTCTGTTTATGGGTTCCATGATAATTTGCTCCATAGCTTTGCAGACCAGGCTGAGTAGGCCTATAGGGCAATAGTTTCCAGGTTCTGTTATGGCACCCCCTTTGTGGAGCTGGGTGACTGTTGCTGTATGCCATTCTTTGGGTACATAGCCTGTGGTAAGGTTGAGTCTGGACAGTGAATGTAGGTGAGGGTGTAGTTCCTTTTGGGACTGGTGTAAGACACAGCTTGGGACACCATCCAGTCCCATTGATGCTGTGTTCTTAGCTTTGGAGAGGGCTGTTTTTACCTGCATGTCTATGAAGTCTGGGGCTCTGCATTCTTCTGGGATGGATACAGGCCCTTTTGGGGGTGATGGGGGGGAATTTGCACTGAACTTGTCTGCCAGGATGTGGACAATGTCAGTTGGTTCAGTGTATTTTTTTGCCATTTTGCAGTAGCTGACAGCATATTTGAGAGTTGCCACCTAAATGTTTGGTATAGCTAACAAAGGGTTTGTGGTTGTTATTCTTACATTCCTTGGCAATTTGTCTTTAGAAACTGGCCTTGGATTATTTTATGAGCGATCATTGTTTCTTCCTAATAATGATCAGTAATGCCTTTCCTTTTGTGAAGTTTGCTCTATCATGTGTTCATTTCCTCCTTCTGTTGTATAGCTTATTTATGGGCAACGACCACCAGATTGGTTTCTTATTTTTGGAGGAGTGCATCTTGGTTTGGGATGTCTCGATCCATGCACCCCTTTAGATGCTCATAGAATGCACTTGTAAATGATTTGGCAGATTGTATAGCATTATCCTATAGCAAGGGGGCTTTGGAACTTTCCACTTTGGTCTTGGGAAGTGTGCAGTTTGCTTTTGAAGATGTTTTCACAGTGGTTTCCTTGACTGGGGCAGGGGTGGGATGTGGATGTCCAGTGTGATTACTTTATGATCTGATATTACCAGCGAGGGGTTTATCTCTGTTGTGGAACACGGGTACCCCATGTTGGTGATGATCAGGTCCAGTATGTTGTCACCTCTAGTGGGCATGGTGACCAGCTGTTCCAGGGCGTTTGAGTTTTTAAACTCTAGGAAACATTGGGCAAAGGACGTTGTACATGAGTAATTCTCCCACTCAATGTTTGGGTAGTTGTAATCTCCTCATATAATAGTGTTTGGTAGGACCTTTATATTTTTCACTGTTCTCAGGAATACTGAGTGAGGTTCCTGAGACAAGGTAGGTGATCTGTAGCAGGCTACAATCTGATAAGCAGCTTTGCCCAATGTTAGTTGCACTTGCATGGTCTCCAAGGCCTCATGCTGTGCCACTAACTTGAAGGTGTGGGTATCCATAAGGTAAATGGATACACCCCTTCGTTTTGTATTTCACTCTGGGTTTTGGGGCCGAAGATCAGAGGGATTGTGAGTGTTTTACATGGAGTGTGTCCAACAGCTCTGTGTTTGACATAGCTTTGTATGTTAGGCAGAGATCACCTCTGAGTAGGCGATATGCGAGAGAGTACAGCTGGAGCATTTTGAAACAGCCTGTGTATGGCATGTATTTCAGGCTGCTAATGCTCTTTGTGAGGTATTTCTGCAGGCTTTCCAGTTGTTGTAGATGTCTTGTGAGATACATAGCAAAAGGGGCATTGCACTCTATTATGGATCTAGTGAGTGATGAGTAGAGGGGAACAATGTCCTCTTCTATTCTGCATGAGACACCTTTTGTGATGAGGTGTGCCATGTAGAAGGATTTCCTGACTACTGTGGGGATGTGATTATCACAGGTGTGTCCACTGTCCACCTGTGACCCAAGGTCTGTTATCACACTTTCAGTGTTAAGTATACTACCGCCTATGTAGTAGTTCATGGCTACAGAGTTTTTACCAAAGGGGATGACAATGCACTTTTTGGCATTGAGCTTGAGGCCATGGCTTTGACACCAGGCATCTGTTTCAGTGAGGCCCATTTGTAGGATGTCCACATCTTTAGTATTTACAATTATGGCTCCTAGTTTGCAGTCATCTGGAAACTTCATTAGCCACAGACCTTCCATGTTAAAGTTTACTTCAGGGAAGTAGATACAAAACAGGACAGGACCCAGGACTGAACCCATTGGTACTGCACTCGACACTGGTCCAAAGTCATAATTGGAGTCTGCTACTTTCACAGTGTGTGTTCTGTCAGTGAGCCAGTTGGCAACCCATCTTGTGACATAGCAATTTATACCTAGTTTAGTGGGTTTATCTATAATTCCAGAGTGGGGGATGGTGTTGAAAGCCGTGGCAAGATCTACATAGGCTGTGCGAACCACCTTACCCTTGTCTACGGTTCTGGTGACTGCTTCAATGATGTCTATCAGGTTTAGGAGACACGATCTGCATTTTACAAACCCTACATGGTTGTGGTCCAGAGTTTCGAGATTACCAATGTCTTTTTTTATAAGTTGTATAATGATACATTCCATGAACTTGCAGAGCAGGCTCATCAGGCTAATGGGGCACTAGTTCCTGGGGTCTGTGGTGTCTCCACCCTTGTGTAGTGGGATAACCGTCGCTGTGCACCATTCAGCAGGCACAAAGCCTGAGGTGAGGCTATGACTGAACATGGTACATCGGTGTGGTGCCTGTTCGTTCTGTAGTTTGTGTAGAACACAGCCTGGGAAGTTATCCGGTCCCATGGATGCTGTGTTCCTGGCTTTGGAGAGTGTTTTTTACCTGTGCAGCCGTGATGACAGCAACTTTGCAATCTTCTGTTATAGAGATGTGCTGTTTCATGGGTGAGAGGGGGGGTAAAGTTAGCACTGATCCTATCTGCCAGGATGTTGGCAATATCAGTTGGGTCTGTATATTTAGTGCCATTGAGCTGTAACTCAGAGCAGATCTGAGTGTTGCCATTGAGATTCTTGACATAGCTATAGAATGCTTTGTGGTTGTCTTTAGAATCTGTGTCGATTTTGTTTTCATAACTAGCTTTGGAGGATTTTATCAGGTATCACAGCTTCTTACTGATGTTGACCATGGAGCTCCTCCACTCATGGGATTTTACCCTCGTTTGCAACAGTTTCTTCCTTCTGTTGTGCAGTTTGTTTATGGCAGGGGAACACCAGATTGGCTTCCTTTTCTTGGAGGATAGCATCTTGGTTCTGTTTGGGATAGCACGATGCATGCAGTCATGTAAGTGCTTATAAAGTGCAATTGGGAAGGATTCAGTAGTCGTAACCGTATTATCCATCTGCATGGGTGTCCTGCAGTTCAGCACTTCTGTCTTAAGAAGCATGAAGTTGGCTTTGGAGACATTTTTAACATGGTTTCCTTAATGGGGGTGTGGGTCCAGAATGTGGATATGTAGGGTAATTAGCTTATGGTCAGATGGGACCAATGAGGCGCTGACTTCAGGTGTGGAACACCGGTCACGCAGGACAAACCAAACCCCATAATGAACACAAATAACCACAAAGTGAGCTAAATGCTACTCATTGCCAGAAGTCTCAGCCTCCAGATGTACACACTTGAGGCACTTCTCATTATGGAGAATATTGATATCTGTGCAGTAACAGAAACCTAGTTCAAGGCTCCAGACAGCACACCATGACTACCAGGATACTACTCATTCCATACCTTCCAGCATCAGAACCTGAATCATAGCACATACGGTGAGGATGTATCCATATTCATCAAGGATACCTACACCTCTCTCTACATGCTCTCTACAGGATATGTACCCATAGAATGTTGCACAGCAACATTCTTCACACTCCACAGGGGTGGCGCCACAAAAACCCCTTGGCATTCATGCTCTATGAGCCTGACGAGTGTGTTCTGCAAGGCAATGGAGCCAATCATAATGGAAGTCAACAGTAGAGAGATTGGGAACCTTCACATAGTTGAACACACCCAGTTTGGCTTTTGAAATGCAGACCACGCCTGCTGAACTGGGAGGATTTTTTTGACAGTTACCCAGGCTACAGATGATTGAAATGAGCTCAACACAGCCTACCTATACCTCGCTAAGGCCTTTGACACCATTCCCCAGTCAGGTATCATAGATGAACTCACCAACCTGGCCATGTATCCATACATCACAAGATGGATTGCAAACTGTCTCACAGATAGATCCCACACATTAAAAGTTGCTGGCTACGTCAGACTCTACACCGGTAACAACTGGTGTCCCCCAGGGTTCAGTTCTGGGGTCCCTCCTGTTTGGTATAGACTTCTCAAATGTACATGCCAACACAGGAGGGTTGTGGTTAACTAAGTTTGCTGGGAACTGTAAAGTGTTTGCCATAATAGATTCCCCAGAAGACAGACATATTCTCCAGAAGGGACTCTATGGGACAGATGTGTGGTGTCAGATTCATGGCCTCAAGCTCACTGTGGAGGATTGCATAGTGATCCTCTTTGTTGAAAACAAAATACCCACAAACTACCACATAGGTGTTACCCCCTTAAAAATGACAAGGTGATAAGGGATCTGGGGACACAAATAGATAGTCATCTTCCCTTTGACAACCATGTTGCCAAAGTGATTGGGAGAGCCTATGGGGCCCACCTAATCAGCAAAGGGTTTTCATCAGGATCCAAAGAGGTAGTGTTGGCACTCTACTCTTACGTCATCAGACCCATCATTGAGTACAGTGCACCATTTTGGATGCACTCGACTTAGCATATTCAGCAGCTGTAGAGACCACATAGGTACCTCACCAAGAGGATTACTGGTCTCAAACAGTTGTGTTATGCAACACAACTGGTAAAACTAAATCTGCTCTTCGTTGCGTACCGCCTACTCAGAGGCACACTCTGCCTAACATACAGAGCCATGTCCAACACATAACTGTTGAGCATGCTCCATCTACAGATAACAACATTGAGTCGCCCTACACATTCCATGGATATGAACCTCATCAGAACAATGAATACAACATGCTGGTGGGATAGAGTACCATCCCAGACACTTGCCTTACTGTGGAACAGAGTCCCAATGTACATGAGACAGAACCCCTTGCTGACACTCTTCAATTGGAACCTTGATGAGTGGATAGGAAACAAACAATTCATGCCAGGCATCACATCAGCAGCCCCACTAGAAAGGGGCTTAGGGTACTAAGTATTAGAACTAGGCCTTGGGAGACTACCCAATGATGTGGTGAAAGCTGCACAACTTGCGTAGGCTGATATATGCCTTTGTGGAGATAGTCTACTACATACCTATGAACCTATGTGACAGGTACATGTCTACAGGTAGTAGATGTGTACTTCATTGTACAGTCATTTTGTACAGCAGGCACATGGACCACATACACTGTAATGCTTACAGATACTGGTGGCTGTTATGTACATTGGGAGAGATGTGCACCTCATGTCTTTCGTGCCATTGGGATGTGTGCTGGGTGGGACAGTCCTGGATGGCTCCCTGTCATGGTCACCCTCTTACACACATCTCTGCCCATCCATCTTTGGCTTATTATACTGTGTTCCCCCTACACACACACACACACATATATATATATATATATATATATATATATATATATATATATATATATATATATATGTACATAGGTAGGTAATAGGCTATCTGCCTGAAGGTATATATTAGTATGACCAGAGTGTGCAGCTATCACCACCCATGGAGTTAGTTCCCTAGGCCTCTGTGTAGTAGAGCTGATGCTGTGATCCATGGTGTGACAGTTCAGTTTCACATACACTGATCAAGGCTCCTCTGGAGGAGTGTCAGTGAGGGACTCGGCTTAATGTCGGTTGGGATCCTGTTCCAAAGCAAGGGAAGTATGTGAGTTAGTAATGTATCCCTCCAACATATTCTATTTAATGTTGTGATGATGATATCCCTAGAGCATGTGGTACAGTGAGCTTGGGTTTACTTCAGATAGTGCATGTACATCATTTCTGCATTGGACATGGACCTGTCTGTTGGGCAGAGATCTCCTGAGTAGACAGTATGCAACAGAGTACAGATTGAGTTAAATTCAGTCTTGTTGCATGGGGCAACTGTTTGAGGTCAGTAATCCTCTTGTTGAGGTACTTCAGTGGTCTTTCCAGCTGTTGAAGGTGCCTAGTCAGATTCATCGCAAGTGTGTTGTGGTACTCTCTGACGGGTCTGATGACTAATGAGTAGAGGGAACCTCCTTTGACCTACATGCAAAGACCGTGGCAGTTTGTGAGAACACATAGCATGATTTTCTGACCACTTTGTGAATGTGTTTCTGGAAGTAGAGATGACTATCCACATGTGTCCATAGATCCCTTATTATCACCTCCATATTTAGGGTGTTCGCACCTATGTGGTATTTGTATGACTGTAGCTTGAGGCCATAATTTTGACACCACATATGTCTGACTGAGACCCTTTTTAAGGATGTCTCTGTTGTCCCAAACATCGATTATGACAACTTTTTTGCAGTCATCCACAAACTTTGCTAAACATAGCCCTCGTGTGTTTGACTGTATTTCTGAAAAGTATACACCAGACAGGAGGGGTCTCAGGACTGAGCCATGGGGGACAGCAGTTGTTACCAGCTTGAACAGGAGACCACAATTCTTACCTTGTGGGATCTATCTGTGCCCCAGTTGGCAATCCATCAGATGACATACATATTTATGCACAGGGTGTTGATTTTGTGGATACGACATGTGTCTGGGATGTTGGAAAAGGGCTTTTCAAGGTCTATGTGGAACGTGTGTAGCTCATTTCATTGATGTATGTCCTGGGTGACTGCCTTGAAAACAGTCTAGCAGGTTTGGGAACCATGATCTGCCCCTGACCAAACCAAAATTAGTAGAGTTGGGTATTTGTAGGCTCCCAATAGCTCTGTTTATGAGTTCCATCATGATGGACTCCATGGCCTTGCAGATCAGGCTTAATAGGCTTATAAGACAATAGTTTCCATGGTCTGTTGTGCACTAACACTTGCAGAGTGTGTCAAATGTTGCTGTAATGCATTCAACGGTTTCATATCCTGTACAGAGGGTGAGTCTCAACAGACTGTTCAGGTGCAGGGTCTGTTTGTTTTGGAGTTCACATATGACACAGCTAGGGAAACCATGTCATCCTATAGACGCCATGCTTTTAGGTTTGGAAAGTACTGTTTAACCATTGTATATGTGATTTCTGGGTTTTCACAATCTCCAGGTATGATAATGAGCCCTTTTGTCAGTGAGAGGGGGGGTAAATATGTATGAACCTGTCTGACAAGATGTTGGCAATGTCAGTCATGTACATGTATTCATTTACAGTTTGCACTGACTCAGAACATATATGAGTTTACAATTATATTTATGACATAGCGAAAGAAAGCTTCATGGTTCTCTATGGACTCTTTGGCAATATTTTTGCCAGAACATGGATTGGATAATGTTAGGAGTGCTCATTGTTTATTGATGATACTGATTGGAGATTTACTGATCTTCTTTGAATTTTCACTTTCTTTGAACAACTTAAGTACTTGTAGTACATAGTTTGATTATGACAGGAGTCCAATATATTATATGGGTCTGTTTTCATATAACTGTGTGCACAAGGCAGGATTGGTGAATAGTGACAAGTTACTCGGGTAAGAACTGCAACTGCCAAATTTGTGTGGCCCACTGCTGTACTCAGACATGGCCTAAGTGTGTGAGCATGCTCAGTATGACCTTTCAGTATGTTGTTGACTGACATTTGCTTCATTTATTTAAGCGTGTGAGCATGCCCAGTATGACCTTTCAGTATGTTGCTGACTGAAATTTGCTAAATTTGTTTTAAGTGTGTGAGCATGCCCAGTATGGACATATAAACTATATGTGTGTGAAAAATCAAGTTGGTTTTTACTTCAGGGCTCACCTTTGTGTTGGACATCGACAGGAAGCACGCTGGGCCTGCAGGGCTTCCATGAGTCACTTTGCATAGACTTATCAACATTTCTACATACAGGGGGAACAGCTATTATTTTTACATTTCTACCCAGGGGGCACACCTGATTGTTACTGTGGGTGTACATAGGATGAGGGGTTCACCTGACACTTATACACATTTGCTAGGCCTGCACTGCTATGTCAGGTTCTCCATTTCAGTCTGTACTGTTGCCTATCGTACTGGCTTGAGGCATACTACTGTACTACAGATCTTAGCTTCCAATTTCACGTATATTAGTTTGTGACTTCATAGCCTACCCAACCCACATCACACTGCCTGGCCTGCTGTTATCTGTCTGCATAGGCCTGGGGGGAAGTTCAGAGGGCATGATACAGCATTTGTTTATGTTTGCGTTAGTCTACAATTGTCCTGCTGTGTCTGTGCCAGTGAAATGCTGCCATGGCTTAGTGGTTCAATACTGTGACTATAGTACACAGTATCCTGAGTTCGAGCCCTGTCACTGCTTTTTATTTTCCTGCTAGGCAGACCTGACTGGTTAAGGAAAAGTAAAGCAGGTGTGGGTGTGTTTACCCGACTTTGCTCGACTTTGCCTGACTTTGCCCAACATTGCCCAACGTTGCACTAGTTTGCGTGGTGCGCCGCTCCATGCAATTGTGCTTAAATATGCTAAACAGTGGTAAAATGTGCTTAGCACTGCTTTATATTGCTTAAAATAGGGTAATCATGCTTCAGGTGGTGCTGCAGGGCTGCCTATGTCAGATATACATAGTACACTCCCTATACATGTTTGAAAACAGGTAGTGTCAAGTTAGGCATCCCTTTTATTGTATGTGCGAGTCAGAGAGAGGTGTCATTTCCAGGGTTCCTACTGAGTCAGTGTATGTGCTATGCGTTGCCTCTTTGTCAAGGCCAAGGCATACTGGGCATGCCTCCTTCTGCCTACTGGGGCAGGTTCAGGTTGTTCCTCCTCCGAGTCACACTGTGCCTGTGCAGGCCTTGGCAATGGTGGGGGGCTGTTTGGCCCTGCCCCATGCTGTTCCTGCTGCAGCTGTTTTCACAGGATCATATTGTGTAGCATGACACATATTATGACAATTTGGGTACATGTAGTTGATGAGTACTGCAAGGCAACACCAGATGTGTCCAGGCACCGGAACCATGACTTGAGCATCCCAAACACATGCTCGATTATGTTTCTTGTTTGTGCGTGTGCCTCATTATGGAGTTCTTGTTCGGGTGTATGTGCATTTCTGATGGGTGTCATCAGCCATGGCTCCAGTGCGTATCCAGCATCCCCCACTAGGTGACCGTCAGGGATGTCCCCATTGGCAAATCTCTGGTACAGCTGCGTCAGATGCCAGATGTGGGAATTGTGATAGCCTCCAGGGCAGCCAGCACACACATTCATTATCGCACATGACCTGGCAGTTGATGGAGGTGAAGCCCTTGCGGTTGATGTAGACCCTACCCCGCTCACCGGGTGGTGCTTTGATGTGTATGTGCATGCAGTCTATTGCACCTACTACCTCAGGGTATTCTGCTATTTGGTGGAAAAGATGCATATTGCTGGCCAATGCCTCATGGGGAATTGGGAAAATATACATGCTTACCGACATGTACTGACATGACATCCAGGAACTGGTGCAGTACCCTGGATGCTGATGCTTGTGAAACCCCCATCATATCACCAGTTGGTCTCTGGAAGGTACCTGTAGCTAGTATTTGTAGGCCAACATATACCTTGGTATCCACTGGGATGGGTTCCCCTCTGTTAGTTCTGCGTGTGAGGTGTGGCCGGCACAGCTCAACAATTTGCTGCAGGAGGTCTCTGTACACTCTATAGCGCTCCACTATCTCCAGCTCATGTAGCCCCTGGTAGGTCACCCTGGGTCTGTGCACTCTTCTCCGTTTCCTCACTGTGGGTTGCTCAGCAGCATTCGCAATATCACCACCCTCAGCATCTTGCACCTGCTGGCTTATGATAGCAATAGCAGCCCCTAACATTTTGTCTGACTTAAGCTTTTTAAATGTTCACTCTTTGTATACTGCAATGTTACAGAGTTCTTGAGAAAAAACATGGGGGAATTGTGTTTGCAGAGTTTAAAGTGCTGGGCTGGGCTGGGCTGGGCTGGGCTGGGCTAGTCTACTGCCTGTGTAATTGGCTGATTCTGATATATTTCACCTGGCAGCTCTGCTAGTTCTCCTTGGTTAACTTCCTACTACTTCTTTTCCTTCCTTTCCCCTTTCTGTTTCCACAAGGGGCAGCGCAGCGCAAATAAGTGCAAACACGCACACACGAGCACACACGCATGCACACAGGCTTACACAGGCTTAGATGGGTGCACACGCACACACACAGGCTTACACAGGCTTACAGGCTTAGACGGGTGCACACGCGTGCACACAGGCTTACACAGGCTTACAGGCGCACACAAGGTGTAAGCACGTTTGCAAGAAATTTCAGCTATATCCACGGCGTACACCTTTGGTTTCTGGGTTTCAGCTAGGACAACTGTAGACATGCCTCATGCAATCCTGAGCAACTCATGGCAAACACAAGCCACTCTGCTTCAATAAGCTTACAGTCTTTCAGACATACCTCCTCATGATATCACCTATCTTCTACTCTACTACTCCCCTACTCCTACACTTACACTCTAGGGACATGGCTCACATACCAGGGAAAATTGGGATTCACTATCCTTATCCTCATTTGCATAGGATTGCCTACTAATGCTTGGTTACATCTCTCAAACTGAGCTTCCCCCCTTAGCAACCACTACTCACTAGCCATGTTGTCTTCTGCCTGCCATTCACCTGCATGGCAGAATAATCTTTTTATTAAACATGCCTATTTTTGGCTATTTTTTAATAATTTTCTGGTTTTTAAAGTGCCGCACGTTTGCGCAACGCTGCTCTATGCTTAAACATCGGAGATCTGGGAAAAAAATAAAAATTAATTTTTATTAATTTTCAACCTATAAAAATGCCAATGGCCTTATATTTGGCCATTGGCATGCTTCCTCAACTGGATGCATCCTTTATTTGGAGCTGTCATAGCTCCGTTTAGCTATTTGCAGAACAGTACTCCGTTACCAACGGAGTACATTTCTGCACATAACACTACTCTTCCATGGACAGGTTAGTGTTTCCTGGATCGCAAATTTACCTCATTTGCATAGTTTTCAGCACCAAATGAGGTAATTTGCATAACATAACACTGTCCGTGCAAGAGTAGCTTTAGAAGCTCTCATGCACACCCCTGCCGGCTGTTTCTGGATCGCTCGGCAGACATATTGGCTGTCTGCTGTCTTACACTACTCTTAGACTACGTGCAAGCCTTTGTACATCCGGCCCAAGGAGAATATGGATTATAACTGATAAACATAAAACCATCATAATAAGGCAAGATAAAGGAATGCTAAACTGTATGTATGAGGTGTATCTAATATATTTCTTAACTTACTCTGTGTGTACTTGGTAAGAACGATTAAAACTGGTTGTTTTCAGCAGTATTCACTGAAGCTTTTGTTCTGTTTGTTTTGTTTAATTATTTATTGACATTTGATTACTGAGAAAGTCTGCCTGGATAAGAGTCCATTTTCAGTGCAGACCCGGGGAGAAAAGCTTCAAAGTATTACAAAACATATTAAGAACAATAATTTTACAATCTTTAAAAATGATAAAAAGACAACTAAAGTTTAAATGATTATACCAAATTAGACTTAACATAAGTACATTGATTAAGAATAAATACAGGTTATATGGCAATGATTTAATAGTTAGAGAAATTTCAGACAGTTCATAGAGAAATTAAAGGAAAATTTGTATAATACAAACAGGAATTGCAATACAAAGCAAGAGAAAAGCAAGCTTATGGTATATTTCAAGAGTAAGCTGAGGATGTAAATTGATTGAAGTAAGGAAGTGAGTGAAGAAGGAAGAGTAAGGAGGTGTAAGGTATGAATAGGTACTTGTCCACATTTAGGAATATAGTTTATCCTGGTGTTGAGCAAGAAAAGAGCTAGCTTTTGGCTAGGAAGTCTATCAGAATGGTTTTAAAGGATAGGAAAGAGGGTATTGACCTGATGGATACAGATAAGGACTTTTAGGCCTTAGCAACATTGTATGAGTACAGGCCATGCCCAGTGGATTTGATAGGTTTGTGGATAGACAGGACTTTTTGGTCATTGGATCATAATGACCGACTGGGAATATAGGTGTAGAAAGTTATTTTGTGCTCAATGAGCAGATAAATTCTGGATAATGTTATAGGTAGTAAGAAGTTGTCTATATGGGTAGTTTCGATCCAATTTAGGCTTTTTAGTGTTATATGGTGATGAACTCTAAAAAGGGTACTGGATGCAAACTTAGCAACTTTATTAGATTATTGTTCAAGTTTTGATTTTGGTGACACCTGAAGGTTGGTAAGGATGGGAGTGTCATAAAGAAGAGTACAAAAACAATAAGTAATGGCAAGTGCAGTTTTACTTGCCTCAAGGAGAAAGTTTTTGGCTCTATAAAGCATCCCTAGTTTTTGACAAGTTTTTCTTATGCAGTTTTGTACAAGCAGGTTAAATTTAAGATTATCATCTTCTGTCATCCATAATTTTTGCTATGAGAAGTGACTTCAATGGTTGTATTATCAAGAAAGAGGATTTTAAGTTTTGTTTTGTCATTGGAGAAGGATTTGGGGAAAATGTAGCAGTTTTTTATTTTTTTAGGGTTGAGCATGAGTTGTGAGTTGCAAAGCCATGTTTTAGTTGCTGTTAAAGCTTCCTGAGTAATTTTTGGGAGGTGTGCCATGTTGTCAGATGTACAAATGAATGTGGAGTCATCTATGTATGATATTGTGGAGGCCTATTTTCTGCATGTATGGATGGTGTTGTTGAGAATGTTAAAGAGGACAGGACCATGAAGAGAGCCTTGTGATACACTAGTGGTGACTGGGAGGCATGGAGAGAAGGTGGATTGCCATTTTACTGACTGATACCTATTGGATAAGTAGTCTTTGAACCATAGAATGGTGGGCTGAGAGAGACTTAATGAGGGCATTTGAAGTAGAAATTTGCTGTGATAAACTGTGTTGAAGGCTTTAGACAAGTCTTGATATTAAGGTCCTTAAATAGGACATGCTGGAGAGATACTTTCTTGTCCTAGAGACTCCCCATGCTTTGAAACAGGATTCCAATATATATCAGGCAGAGTCCCTCATTAACACTCTTCAAGAAAAACCTTGACGGGTGGATGGGGAACAGAAAATTTACCCCCCGGGATCACTGCAGTGGCTCTGCTGGACAGTGGCACAGGGAACTAATGGCTCTGCTGGACAGGTGCACAGAGAACTAATCTAAGGGGGTGGCAAAAGCCAATGCATTCTGGCTAGGCTTATAAATGCCCTTGGGCAGATAGCCTAGTACTTACCTATGAACCTATGAACCTATGAGACTAGTTTGCCATTGTCTCTCTAGCTTTATTGACCACATCTATATAGGTTATAAGTGCAGTGTTAGTACTATGGAAAGGATGGAAGCCATGTTGTGTTGGGGATAGAAGTTATTCCTGCAGGAGATAGTTTAGCAATTGTTTTTGAATACATAAGTGTTTTGGCAAGGGGAGATACGATTGCTGTGGGTCTAAATTTAGTAATGCCTGTTGAATTTTCTCCTTTGTGCAGAGGGATAATGTGTGACTTTTTCCAGAGAGAGAGAATGTGGGATTCCTGAACTGAACTGTTTATAAGCATTGCACCAGGGTAGGCAATACTATCAATTGCTATTTTGAGGTACTGACTTGGAAGGTCATCAGCTGAAGTACAATATTGCTTGAGTATGTTTAAGAGTAGTTTTATATAAGATGTGGGCACATGTTTGAGGGTAAAAGTGGATGTGGTGATACTTGGCTGCTGGACAGGGTTAGAATTAGATGTTGAAGAATCCTTGGTTAGAAATGCTATACTATCTATAAAATGAGAGTTGAATTTTATTGCAGTTTCGAGTGATGAGTTATTGGGAGAGAGTTTAGGGTTACATTTATGGCTAGTATGCAAGATTTCTTTAATGTCTGTCCAGAATGCTTTAGAGCTATATTTACTATTATTCTGAAAGTTATTAGGGCATAGTTATTTGTATTCATAATTTGCTTTGCAGTAAGATTGTGAAACATTTTAAAGTGTTTAAGATATTGGGGTGTTTTATATTTTTGCCATTCTTTCCATGTTTGTCTCTATCCTATCATTTTCCTTTTAGATAGCCAAATTGCATTATTTGTTTTTAGTCTCTTCCTTCTAAGAGGTGCAAGACTATTTTGTGATACTCAGGAAGGTTGTACTGAATTCATTTACAGCATCATCTAATGGGAGGGTTTTTGGGAAGTACCAGTTAATGGATGACAGGTTAGTAATGAACATTTCTAGGTTAAAGTTGGAAAGGTTGCATGTTGTTTTATAAACATGCTGTTTAAGTGGATGTGTGAGATGCCTGGTTGTATAGATTGAGACAGTCAGATATTGTACCTGAGGTAGTGTAATTGCTAGGGTCTGATACTGGGATCCAATCTAATGCGAATTTGATGCAGTGCTTAAATGTATGGGGCTTTTATTTAGTTGTGTGAAACCAAATAAGTTCATACTAGATGTAGTATAGTTCAACTTTATGTCCAACCAATTGATATTCCCTAGTATTTTTTCTTGTGAAATTATGAATATCCAGTGTATAAAATAGGATCTTTTCCAGTATAGCTGTATTGTCTCCAGGAGAGATGTAAAGAACAGTAATATATATTTGTTTAGAATTGTTTAATTTCAGAAAAGTAATAAGAAGCTCTGCTGAACTGAATTTTGGTATTTTTTTTTGTAAGAGGATCTGTGGCAGTTGTATGGAAATATTAAAGCAATGCCACCACCTTTCCTCATTATACAGTCATGGCGGATGATATTATAGCCAGGAGGTGCAATTTCAGTCGTTTATGCTGAGTCTAAGCCAAGTTTTAGTTACAGTCAGAATATTAGGCTCACAATGGGTAATCTATGCATGTAGTTCATCAGTTTTATTTCTTATGCTTCTAACATTTATGGCAGCAAAAGTCAAATTACCAGGCTTGGGAACTGACTGTTGTAGGGTTAGACCAGAGTGTGGAACAGAATTGTCTTGATGTTCATTGTGATAGGTGGGGCCAGGATTAGGGTGAATGTCTCCTCCTAAATGGATTTTACTATATTGAGGTATTATTGTTTTTTTTTTGTTTGTTTTTTTTTTTTGGAAAGTATTTTTCTGCTTAATTTGGTTTTAGTCTGAGTTGAAATGGAGTTATCAGTCTATATTTGGAGTAAAGGTAAGGGATATCATTAAATAGGTTTGGTGCGATATGTGGATAGTGTAGGGAGGAAGTATGAATAGGTGGTTGGGACAGAGTTGGAGAGATCATGAGCGCTATTATAGCATCATTGTAGGATGAGAGATGGCCCAGTAGCAGTAGAAGGATAGAGAATAAGATATATTGGATGCACATAACTTATACCCCTTCACATTACCCACTGCTACATTTACATTGACTTGTCCTGCTTCTGAGGGAGCAGAAGTATATACCAATACACAGAAATCCCCATACTCATTTGATGTGACTATATTAAACATGATTTATTTAATGTTGGTAGATATCATACATAATCTGTAACTTGAAACATTAAACCTGTGTTGCTTTGGAGATATATTAGCTGAACTTTGGACTGCCTAGTAAAATGAATCAAACATATTTCGCTGCTCTGCTACCAGCTGAAATCTTACAGAAGATGCCAACTACAGAAAGCATTGCCATTTCAGATACATTTAACAGATTATATGCAACAATCTATGCAAGAAGTTATGAAACGGGATTGGCATTTGGAATTTCCATTTGCCAGCCTCAAAGAGTCACTCTGGAATGACATTTAAATAGTGTTTAAATTCTACGCTCATCAACAGGGCTATAATATAAACCCTTCATGGCCAGAAGAATGTTGGTGAGTATACCATCTATTAAAACAGAAATTGTGCTTTGGTCAGATTTGAAGGTTTCAGCATGGTTAATAATGTGCAAGGCCAACTCAGAAGGTGCAAATATTTTACATGAATTAAAAAAAGTGTGACAACTTTAGCAGCAATAATAAAATTCTGTAAAGTAAATTAAGCTGCAACCACAAGCAATCTGGATTATATTTTATTTCATGCTTTCATCCAAGACAACGTAAGGAATTAATCAGAATGAAATAACAATAAAGTAGTCAATTTAACTACTAAAAGAACACATGATCAAAGAAAACTAACTGACTGGTTCTTAAACAAGTATTACAACACTGAAGAATTAAAAAAAAAAAAAAAAAAAAAAAAAAGCATATTGCAGCAGCAGTCCAGTTTCCCAGCTAGAAATAGCTGTGTTGAGCGAAAGCAGGACATAGAACCAATCAACATGCCAAACATGAACTAAGAATTCTTACACCAATGTGGGTCCAGTGAAAGGACACAGCTTAGAAGTGGATGACGTGATGACAAGGAGGAGGCTGGACATCCTATGTATCCAGGAGACAAAATGGAAGGCAGTGCAGTAAAGCCACATGGCTTAGGATCTTGAGTCTACTACTCAAGAGAAAAACAACAAGAAATGGTGAGAGAATTGTGATGAGGGAAAGGCTTCAGTAGAACATGAGGGATTTCATCAAAATTAGTGACAGACTCATGGCAATCAGAATCCAGTGTAAGGATAAGGAACCATACATAATCTCAGCCTATGTCTCACAGCAGGGTTGTGATAGTGAAGAAAAGAGTGCATTTAAACAGCAGTTGTAGGACCTGCAAGATAAAACAGGACAATGTAAGCTGGTGTTCATACTGAGGTGCCTGAATGCACATATAATAAACAGAACAGGACATGAGGACTATCTGGGTTCACATGGTTGGGGCAACAGGAATAAAGAACAAGAGGCAATGCTATGGTTCTGTCTGGCAAATGGCTTGATGATGGCTGACACATGGTTCAACAAGAGAGACAAGCAGAAGATCACATACAAGAGTGGTCAACATGCAACTGGGCAGAATTCCTTCTAGGAAAGGGGTAGAATCAGTGATCACAAAAACATCCCAGGTAAAACAGTCGTCCAACAACATAAACCATTGGTTAAAACAATCAGCTGCATGCAGTGATCAGAGAACAGAGACCAGGCTAAAGACCTAGAGGTTGACTGGAGAGGAAGTATAAGAGTTCAAGGAATTACTGAGGGCTCTAACACCTCAGGAAGAAGAGGAAACAGGTGGAGATGAAGAAGAAAGACAGCTTCTCAAAACAACATGTGTAAGGACAATAGAACAGATATGCAGCCAAGCCAGGTATGGAAGCAAGGTACATACAGAAAGGTGGTGGTGGAATGCAAAAGTCCAGGAAATCATCAAGAGAAAGAAAAGAAAGAAAAAATCAGGGCAGGAAAAAATTGGGAGATAAAAAATGTTGGCCTGCTAAGAAGGAATACTGACTAGCTAACAAAGTGGCAAATAGAGGAGCTGCAATAAGAAATAACAAGACATCAGCTTCTGGAAAGTGACTGAGTAAATGGCACAACCCCCCCCAAAAAAACTATCAGGTTGCAAGGCAAAGACCAAACAATAAGATAATCAGACACACTTTGTAAGGGATGCCAGCAACAGTCTGCTCACTAGTCCACAGGATAACACTGCCAGATGGAAGGAGTACTTCCAGCAGTTTCTAAATGAAGAAAACCCCACAGAAGCTGTACTGCCCATGACACACCCTGTGATGAAAGAAGAAGTAAGAACAGCACTAGGGAAAATAAAGTCAGGGAAAGCAGCAAACTCAGATGGGGTCACAGCAGATATGATCACAAAGTTGGGCGAGATAGGGAGGAGATGGCTAGAGAGAGTACTCATAGCAGTATAGAAAGAGAAAGGCATATCTCAGATGAATTGAAAATAAGCATGCTAGTGCCCGTGTACAAGGACAATGGGGACATCTAAAGATGTGATCAGGTCAGATGTCACACTGCATGAAAGTTCTCGAGAGGGTGATTGATTAACAAATATGCAGAGTAGTAAAAAGTAAGATGGGAGATGAGCAATTTGGATTCAGGTCAGGGTGAAGCACAACTAATCCAATTTTTAAGTGAGACAGATAGTTGAGAGGAAGCTAGAGATGAGGAAAGTGTCCAATTAGACATTCCTAGACTTGGAATAAACATATGATAGTGCCCTAAGAAAGCAGATTTGGGCAGTCCTGTTGTGGTTCAAAGTCCCAGAAACATTGGTAGAATTACAGCAGGTTATGGACAGGGACCCAGTGAATCAGGTACAAATAGTATTTGGTCTCACAGAGGCGTTCACTGTGGGACAGGGTATGCATCAGGTTTCAAACAGGTCTGAAGGGAAAGATCAACAAATATGCAGATGATGTGGACATTACAGACAGACTCTGAGTAAGAACTTCAGAAAAGGTTAGTGGAATGGAAAGCAAAACTGAACTGAAAGATAGAATAGAAAACAGTGGAATAGATTAACAGCTACAAGTATCTGTGAGGGGTGGTTGAGGAGAAGAGATGTCTGAACGAGGTGGTCAAAGATAGAATTAGAGTTTGCAGCCAACTGATGCAGAATGTCAAGGGCAGTGTACGACTGAAGAATGCCAAAGAAGCTGAAAAGTAAGGTGTGCAAATCTGTGTTGTGACCAGTACTATTGTATGGTACAGAAACCTGGAGAGTAACAGCAGAGCAACTGAGGAAGCTAAAGGTGATGGAAATGAAGTGCCTGAGACAGGAGGTAGGATGCACAATATGAGGCAGAACAGAAAATGAGCACACCATTGTAGAAGCCAAAATATCTCCAGCTGCAGAGAACGTGAAAGAGAACAGATTATGGTGGTTTGCGCACATGTGCAGAAAAGCAGAAATCAATCTGGTGAAGAAGATTTGAGACAAACAAGTGTACAGACCATTGGCAGGATGCGTTGGATCACTGGAAATCCTTTTGGCCCTGCTGATGCACCGGCATTTGTGTAGATCTTCGAGAGGTGTAAGGGAGGTGCCAATGATTCTTTCTGCTGCCCTTACAACTCTCTTGAGGCCTTTCAATCCTGATTGTTACAGCTCCCATACCAGACTGCAATGCAATATAATGTAATTATAATATAATACAATATAATGTAATTAAATGGAATGTAATTCAATATATATATATATATATATATATATATATACATACATGCACACACACTCACACACACACACACACACACACACACACACACACACACACACACACACACACACACATATGAAAGCTGCTAAAAACAATGACTGTGTAAGTACAACCGTCCAGCTCACATTTTTAAAATACTTTTAATGCATCCAGCCAGCTCTGAACTAGTAATTTTGGCACACATAAGTTTCTAATGCCATCAGTCTGTACTACGGTTATTGTTTAACTTGAAATGCAAGTTGTGATAAATATATATATTTTTCTATAATCTTTATTTAATTTTGTACAACAAAACAACATTTTCCAATGAAGAACAATGGTACCAAAAAAAAAAAAAAAAAACGACCAAGTAGGTAATGCTAAAATATCCAGGAAACAAAGAAAAAGAGCTGTATTACATATATTTACAAATGTGTCATTTATTCATCTGAATAAACATGGTAAGCAAGCACAGAAGTACATGTCTGTAAATTTAAGCAAAGAATGTGAGGGAGAGACAAAGGTTAGCGAGAGTGTGTGAGTGAACCTCTGTAGAGATCCCTTATCGTACCTTGAGATAGTCATTTAAGAATTGGATATAGGGTAGGGAAACTAACATTTTAAGCTTGAGCTAATTCTCTTGCCAGTCCAATTTGTCATTGTAACTATTCTTGTCTGCAGAATGTGAAATGCACATTTCTGATATTGTCTTAAGTATGCAAATATTTAAAAAGAGAAAATTACATAAGGTAACTTTTTCAAAGGGGAGCTTCTTTATTTGGTGGGGTAGGGGCCACCATAAAGCCATCCCTCACATCTGACCAGTATGACTCAGCTACACCTCTCAATATCTACATTCAAGAATTTTCGACAAAGCTAAAAATAATAAGGGACAAAGACCCAACATAAGGGACAATTTTTAAATATTATGATTAAAAAGTTAATAAAGCGACATGTTTTGCATTAACTTGCATTTTCTGAACAGTAAGTATGAAACTGTAATGCCTAGCATGAATGATTGAAATACTCAGTGGTTTACCAGAAAAAAAATGAAGAGGGTCAGAGCAAAAATATGAGGCAAAATCACAGACATTCTGCAAAATGGGACAGTTAAGAGGTATGGATGCAGTATAAAGGGAAACAACTTGTAAGAATTCAAGGAAAGAAGTGCTTTTAGATACACAAGCATCTGCTTTCTGTTCCTGCTTTTTGTATAGCAGCTTTAGATATTTTTCCTGCGAGTGGTAATTCTCAAAGCATTGGTAAGTTCAGCCATCTCTCAAGACAAGATAATAGCTGCAAGGACAGCAACATTGTTGCAAATCCTTGTGGAATGAAAAGGCTATTTCCTTATCACCAAACAAATCAGTACAACGTAACTGTCCGAAGAGGAAACCGGGAACAGTACATGAAGCAGAAACATCTGCTCTGGTAAAATGCATTTACAGTGCCTTTAAATCCTTGCCCTAGGCTAGGAAGCAATTAATAAAATGCATGGCTGGAAGAAAGTAGAACAACAAAGGGAAATGATGCTTCTATGTTAGTAAGATGACAGCCAAGGTTTACTTTGAGTGCTATATTTAAACAACCCAGTTTGCAAAGTCTTTTATATAGGGCACAGTCTCCAAATGATGAAAAAATTATAACTCTAGGTTGCAAGTAGGGGACACATTTATAATATTATTAGGAATACTGGGAACATATGTATATATATATATATATATATATATATATATATATATATATATATATATATATATATATATATATATATATTGTAGAAAGCCTGAGACACTGTACTCAACTACCAGTCCTAAAGTTGTGAACATAGTTTGTTGCTGCTGTACAGGGTCATGTACCTAGATGACAGTGGTGTTTGGTTGCTTCAAAGTTTGGGACATCAAGTAATATTAATTAACATTATAAACATGGTGCTGTAATCATGCTGAGCTTATAGTAGCTCATTCTGAGTAAAGCTTATGAGAAATTGTCTGATAAACATATTAGTTTTTGAAAACTGATTATTACGGTTTGTTGCTGACAGCCAATATTGCAATGTCTGTATCAAAGAACTCGTGTGTACTTGCATAATAAAGGTTTTCCATATAGAGAAGAAAAAAAAACTTCATTCAAGCATTTGTCTTGTATCAGTTCACAAGCTTCACTTTAGGACAATCTTTCTTTTAGCTCATTTCAAATATTTGTACACCATTTTCTGAAGCTGTCAGCATAAAGACTAACCCTGGGAGTCATTAACACCTACACTGTGTACACTAAGTGCACACCGTTCTCAGTGAACAGACAACACAAACATAATTCATACCTTCTTCATCTTAATTTTTGTTTTACTACTGATTTTCTTGCAGCTTTAAATACTGAGGGCGATCCATAAAGGTTATGCACCAACACATGAGCCAGCACTCCTCACATTATGGTGAATGGATAAATAAAAAGCACAATTCCTTACTAAGCAAACATAGCGTTATTCCACCACAACAGCACACTGGTTTTGGCTTAATTAATGTTTTTTAATTGTATTTTTATTGTGAATGTTTAACATGATTTTATTTCAAGTATTTAAGCTCATGTATCTTTTGTCTAATTCATTTCTGAAGAAGTCTATTGCTATTGACAAAAGCATGAAATAAAGTTACAGTAATGCTAAAGAATTGTTTTAAAGCTTGTCTTCTGGCTTAACAGTGGTTTTAAGTATTTTGTTGTTTTATACCATTGTTTGGAGACTGTTCCAGATTTTATTTTGAATGTATCACTGCATTAACACGTGCTGCCACAGAGTCAGTTAAGCAGCAAGTGAATTTCATAGACTCAGTACTGATTGTCAGACTTTAGCAATGTGGCTCGCTTTTGCTTATTGTTTACTTACGGGCAAACGTGTTTCTCACGGGTCTATATTACATAAAGGAAGTTTCAGAACTTTAAGTACCACATGGTCGACACCATATGATCGAAGTTCTGAAACTTTGAAACTATAAAAAAAAAACTCCTAAACAAGCAAAACTAAATGCTTTAAGCAGGGGGGGCAAGCCCCCCCTGCACCCTCCACCCCCCGCTTCTTAAATATACCAACTACAAGATTGCACTACAGCAATTTTCTTTTCCACACCATTCTCCATCAAAGTGCGATCACAGAGTTGGTATATTTAAATAGTGGGGGGTGTGGGGGGTACAGGGGGGCTAGCTCCCCCACTAAAACACTTTAAATTAACTTTACTTTGATTTTTTTTTTTTTTATAGTTTCGAAATTTCAGAACTTTGATCATATGGTGTCGATCATATGGTATTCAAAGTTCTGAAACTTCGTTTATGTAATATAGTCCCATTTCTCACATGCATATACAGTTTACTAACCATCGCACAAACCCGCTGCTTAACATGCTGTGGAAATGTACATATTATGCTATATTACTGCCGTTAACTGTTCATTCTCTGTTTATGACATGAAATTATTTGTGTAAACATTAGGAAAATGAGGGCCCTATCTAACAATATGTTACATATAGGAGGTTCATAGGTTTATAAGTTACAATATATCCATCTGTTGCCACCACTAAGCATTGCAACCCTGGTGTCTCAGTACTGTTTTCACACATATATCAACCACAGTGCAAAACGTAATATCAAATGTTGTGTGCTATGCAATGCACATCAATCTGGTAAAAATCTGTTATGTCACCTTCTGTGACAGTCACAGAGAACATGTTTTCACTCTACAGTTCGTACTGTACCATATAGATATGTACTAAAGTATAAGTTATTGAAAGTGAAGTCAGAGTTAGTTTGAAGTGGTACCTGTTCATGAAAAAATGTAGTATAGAGATTTCAATAATCGGACAATATATTTTTCTTTCACTTACATCCTTTTAGGTGGCACAACTGAATCTGTGTAGATATATAAAATGCCCCAGAGATCTAATCATAAACTTGTTCTTGTCAGCCAGTGAGATTATAGCATTAATATAAGGCAAAATAATGCATGATGCTATAGTTGTTAATTACCTGGCTAAAATGTGAATCAATTATATCACTTTAGCACTTCAAGTGGATAA
Organism: Protopterus annectens; assembly: GCF_019279795.1. Classification (NCBI taxonomy): domain Eukaryota; kingdom Metazoa; phylum Chordata; order Ceratodontiformes; family Protopteridae; genus Protopterus; species Protopterus annectens. The sequence continues at coordinate 1,480,581,884 of NC_056725.1, forward strand.
TCAAGACCCAGGACAACAGACATTTTTTTGGTTAACTGGTGTCTGGAAATAAAGCACAGTTACTGTGTCAGTGATCTATGAATGAGATGGCAGAACATCCAATTTTCTAGAAACTCTCCAAAGACTGAGGATCCATGTAGTAATCTAACAGCTAAGGACTGCTTTGTAATCCCACATTTTGGTATGACTGTTGAGCACTTCATCCATTCCACATACTCATACCATAATACATTTTGTATACATTCACAGGAAAGTATTTAGATACCCCTATCCTCATATCCGCTGTTTTTATAAAGCAACTTTGAAACAGAATCTACATTCAGTGTAACACATCTGTTGTATGTCCATTTGTGTTAAAATGCTTTGATGAAGAACACATATATCCCTTTCTCAGTATTAGAACAGCACACATTACTTTGCACACAGAGAGGTTGAAGCAGCCATCAGACATCTGTCATTAGCATCAAAACCGGAAGTAAAAAGGTCTCATAGGAAAACCATGTACGAAAATAACATAAGGACAAAGGTAAACCAGTCTCCACTGTGTAATTCCTTAAATCACTTTGAAGGAGGCCCATGAAAAATATGAAAATGGCCCCTTAAGGGCACTCAGGTGTTCTAGTACCTCATTTTTTGGACACCAACTGACATTTTACTTTTTATAAGTCTTTATAGAGACATTCAGGTCAATAAAACCAGTCCTGTGGAGTGACAAGCCCATCTTATGGGCTTGTCACTATATGAAAAGTGGATAGTTTGGCCATTCTCTGAAAACACTCATCTTGTGAAAAGCATCAAGCCCATAGTATTAGAGGTGACTGCAAAAGTTCCCAAATAAGGGCGAAAATAACAAGTAAAAAGTTCACACAGAAAAACCTTACAGACAAAAATAACAAAATACACAGGCAAATCACTCCAGTTCCTCCCCACTAAGTACCAACTGCAATTAACAAGGATTGAGATGCAGTCTAGGATGTCAGCCAGGGTACATTGTTGTCAAGTAGTTTAAATGATAATGCATCATCTCTAAAATATATGTTGGATATGTCATGATGTGGTTCATATGACCAGTGACAGGTATATGACTTTCCATTAAAGTCATGATGTCCCACATATATATATTGCACTACCAAACTGCACTGCAGCACCTTCCTGTAAGACGCATGAAAATGTGTTAAAAATGTTGTTGTTGTTGTTGTGTCTTTTGGCTTTTCCCGGTTAGGGGTCGCCACAGCGGAACTCCAGTCCGCTAATGATTGGCAGTAGATTTTTACGTACCGAGTTGCCAGCTCTGATGCACAACCTTGGATTTCCTGAGCTGTTCTCTATTTTTAATAATGTGACATTCAGAGGCATCATATACATCATAGGGGAAGAGGGAGGAACTTATCAAAGAACATATTGCTCATTAGGTTTTCCATTAATACAAACTGCAATGCTTTAGGCCTTAATAAATTATATATGCTTCAAGTGTGCATAATGATGGAAGCATCATATCAACAGCAGAACTGCAAAATACACATGCTAAAAAGTCAGCATTAATGGCAGTAATGTATTTCACCTAACAGTGGACACTTGAAATTGTTTGCAGGCACAACAACATCTGCCAAACTCTGGCCTTCCTGAAATTGACTATCTGCTGAACTTGCTACAACACTAAACTTATCACCAATATGCAGATCAATACGCCAGTCACCTCCTCCACCAAAGGTATTCGGTGCCTTTGAATGTATTAACTGCAGAAGTTCAGTACTGCCTGTTATAATTTATATTCAGTAGCAAAGCATTCCCTCATTTGTTTCTAAGCATAACATAATCCTTTTTTGCAGGATGGTTACATTCCCTGCTTTATATTCCCTTATGGTCCATGCTGCACAACATTGCTTACATTTACAGAGTTATGTTTCATTTGCTAATATAGAAATTTTGGGGGGCAGGATGAACTGAAGGATAAGTAGGGTTGACCCAGCAGCTATCCTGCCTAAGTGAAGCTATATGGGGTAACCTTGTAGAAATATTAAATATCGTAGTCCTTTGAAACACACAGTGCAGGCAAACACTCAGGTTCAGTAACTCTCATTTTTTCCTCTTATTATATCTTATTGTAACAGATGCAGAACAGGATGAGTAAAACCAATGAAGTTATCAGGGGAGACACGAGGGGCTGGTCCATGAGTATGGGTTACATCTGAGTATGGTTTACTATCAAGAATTAAATAAAAACTACAAATAAAATAAAAATTAAATTAAATTAAATTCAATAATTATTTAACTGAAGGTTGCAATTTCTCAGGTCGTCATACTTTTAGTAAATGATCAATAAATAAAGATTTGGTGAGGGCTATAGATATTCATTACATTTATTTAGTCATGGTAAAAGAAATGCAATATTACAAACATGAATACTTATAAAGTAGTAAAACATCAAGCAATAAACCAGTACTTGTCACTATTTACTGTTAAAGTATTTCATTGTAAAGGATTTTGGAATTTCAATACAAAAATTCATATACTTATTCAATCATGGTAAAAGAAATGCAGTATTACAAAGAAAGACTTTTGAGATGCTAAAGGATCTGAGCCTAAAGCAGTACTTGCCACTTTGTATCATTAAACTAATTAATTGCAAGATATATTTAGTTAATGCCACATTGACATTCCTGAATATAAAATGCTACTTCTCTGAGTTATGTCTCTTTGAAACAAAGGCATTTGCTGTTTAACAGAGTTGTTTTTGTCTTCATCTCCCTCTCTCTCTCTCTCTCTCTCTCTCTCTTTCATTCATTCCACTTTTGTTCTGTTTTCTGCAGGTTCAGCAGTGCCTGAACATCTCAACCTCAACTAACCCAGGCACTGGGGATTTCACCACCACCCTTGCCTGAAGACCACTTCAAGGAGTGGAGGAGTAGCTTCATCCTTGTTGGTACCACAAGGTATGGAAGCCTGGATAGCCAACACCTTTTGCTTCAGGACTTGGTGGAGGTTGTGGTAGAGCTGGAAATAGAGATGTGGTGACGTTCATATGAAAGTCTCCCAAAGTGGATGTAAGACTTGTTGTTCTTGTCATGTCCATCCACTGATCCACCGGATGTCTCAACCCTCTCACCATTGGGTCACCCCACTCAGGTCCATCAGGACAGGGAGATATTTGCTGCTCAGGATGGTACTGAGTGTGAGGCCCTCTTCCCCTTTCCTTTTACTATACATCTTGTTTCCTCCTCCAATTGTCATTCTAAAATGCTTTTCCAGTCTGGCTTGTCTGGCTTTTATGTTCATGCTACAGAAAGCTCCTTAGCTCTTTCCTAACCCTCAGTCCTACACACTTTGTCCTTCTTCCCTTCACTATTTCCCTTATAATAAAACTAGAAAATTAAGGGTTTATCCACACCAAAAAAATACCAATCCTCTTGTACCTCCAGCACTACAACTCTCTTAATGTATTCCTTGTGTGTTTTCTATATCTGCTTTCTCCTCTTTTTTTGTAACTGTTCTACCTCCCACCTTTCCAGCTTGCTAAAAGCCACAACATGTCCATATAAGGAGACTTTAAGAGTGAATTCATAGAAAGCTTTGATAAACTGATTGCCAGAAGCACCAACTCATAATCTGAGTACTGAGTGAGCAGCACATGGTGCTGCTGGAAGGGCAAAAAAATACAGAGATGTTATGGTGTAGAACAAATTATAATGGAGCTCTGAGCAAGGAAATATAATGTTAAAACTATAGCAATTCTGGAAGTGTAGGAGAAGACATTATTGAAGTTTTTTTTCATTTTTTGTAGGGGTTGGGGGTGGCACTGAAAAGTTGTATGAAACTTTCAGAAACAGAAGGCATACCATCAATTAATGAAAGGGCTCAAAGCACAGGTTGAATGAAGAGCACAACAGAAGGACTGCAGGAAAAGGAGGTCAGGATACATAATCTGTAGACTTATCATTGATTTATTTATTTAGATTATGAGGCCAAAATAGATTACCTATCTTGTACGAAGAAGCAGAGAGGTCTCTCAGTTGGAAATATCTGCGATAAAATTAACAGAGGACTGTTCTCACCATTTGTATAGAGTAGGCTGCAGAATGATTTGTGAGGGGGATATGACAGCTAATGGTGTAAGAACTAGATTGTTTTACCTATCAGTACTAAATGCACATTGGGGTACTGCGGTGGTGGTGCTTCAGTAGCGTTGTTGCCTTGCAGTAAGACGTTGTCCCGTTCGATTCTCAGCTAGAGCGTCTTCTGTGTGGAGATATGCATGAATGGGCATACCTTCGTTGAAGGTTGTGTGTCAAAGCTAGCAACTCGGCACGTAAAAATCTGCTGCTAATCATTAGCGGACCGGAGTTCTGCTGTGGCAACCCCTAACTGGGAAAAGCCGAAAGACACAACAACTAAATGCACATTGGGAATGAAAAATAGACTTGCAGGACAGAGCCAAAGAATGGAGGTTGAAGACCTGTAGTCTGGCTGCAATGCAATAATCCCTGCTGATGAAAAATGGGGGCCGATGGCCTATTGCACTGCCTGACTATAAATGCAGTGAAACATTTTTCATGGGATATGAACTGAGTGAGAAAAGTCAGAACAAAATGACAGATAACCTTATTGTTATTTGTTAAAAGTATCAAAAACATGTATATAACTGGAAGGTGCTACGAATAGTATGAAGTAAGAAGCACATACAAGTTGCCAGTATGATGCTCATGAGGAAATGGCAGATAGGGGTCTGTATAAATATTCTCATTGTTTCGTCATTTTCTTTGAGATACTGATAACAGATTTTAGATACTTCATATTGTAGAGGTGTGAGTGGGGGTGACACAGCCTGCTTTGGGAAATATTCATATTAATTGATTTGTTCATAGAGCTTAGAGGAAGAACAGTTATTTGTGTGTGTGTGTGTGTGTGTGTGTGTGTGTGTGTGTGTGTGTGTGTGTGTGTGTGTGTGTGTGTGTGTGCGTGTGTGCGTGCGTGTGTGCGTGTGTGCGAGTGTATGTGTGTGTGTGTGTGTGTGTGTGTCTGTGTGTGTGTGTGTGTGTGTGTGTGTGCGTATGATGTTGTATCCACTGCAAAGTTAAATAAAAACTGTTAATGAAATCGTTATCCAGTAAATAGATTAGTTTATTAGTACCTTATCCAAAGTGTCAAGATTTTTTGTTTCTTCAGTGACTGAGGAGAGTTTCATGTTTAGAATTATCTTACATCTTCATGTGGCACACACACACACACACACACACACACACACACACACACACACACACACACACACACACACACACACACACTAGTCATCCAGTTGATGGTGTAACATAGGATAATATAATCCAAAATAAAACTGCACGTGAAGTACTCCAAAATAAAGGGTCATTCCATTTACTTACTTAAGCTTATAATTTCAGAGATATAGTTTTTATTCCCTCTAGTGTTATCAAGTGATACTGAAAATCTTATGGATAACATTGGCTTCAGTATGTCACATGCAAGCATCCTGTTGGTTTAGCAACAGTTCAGAATATTTATTTATTTAATTGCTTTTGTTTAATGGGAAAAGTTTGACAGTGATTGTATGCCCATTTTCAGTGGATGGCTGGAGAGAAAATCTCTAGTGACATAGAAATATTAATAGTGTAAAAAATCAGAAGTATTTACACACAAAGTAGAAATATTTTTAGACAGTTTTGAAAGAAGGCAACCCTGGAGAATCAAAGAAAGGCATAGGATTTACACAGTGCTACATAGTTCATATAGTTTTGTTAAGTTTACAAACTGATACTTTTGTATTATCAAAAGTGGAAGATAACAGAACATATTGGAGAGACAGAGATTGACACTCCTCTGGAATAAGCTTCCATTTCACGTGAAGCAGAGCTCCTCATTTACCCTATTTAAGCACGACCTTGACAACTGTATGGGAGACCATAAATTCACCCCGGGGTGGCACCTATGTCCCTCATGGACAGGATATTCAGTCCTGATTATAGATTCTCTCTAACAATGACCAATCTAACCACAGTAAATTAGGGAACAAGGGTATTACATGGCTAAGTTTGTAAAGGCCCTAGGATAATTAGCCTAGTAACCTCCTATGAACCTATACAGTGTTTTGTTAATTACGTTTAGTGCTGAAGGAGAAGCCTGGAGGTACAAAGTAGTTTAGTTCAGATGATGGTGAAAGCAGAGGCATATGGATATGGCTAGTAGGAGATTTAGAGGAGGTGATGGTTAACCAAAGGTTATGTACTGGGAAAACAACTAGAGTGACAGCAGAGAGGTAAGTGTAAGAAAACAAATGGGGGGGGCATGTTAATAGCACAGGGGAGAGGGAGAAAAAAATGGAAATGAACTTGTGGGTAAAGTACAGCTACATAGTTTGCATTTCATTGATGGTTGTTTAGATGGGTAGACTGGTGTCTGAGCAGAATAGTATAGAGTCATCTGCATATTGAATGATGGTGGCAGGTTTTGATCCATTGTGCATGTCTTTAATAAAAATGTTAAAAAGTATGGATCCTATTATGGAACCTTCTAGACACTTGCAGTGACTAGAGGGAGGAGGGGTGGAAGTCAGTCCATTTTACAGACTTTGTGTGATTATTAAGGAAACCAGTAAACCATTTAATAGTGGAAGGTGCAAGGCCACTAACACAGAGATTGCATAGAAGAAGTTGGTATGTAACTGTACTGAAGGCTTGTAACATGTCAAGAAAAAGAGTGGCGATAGTAAGGCCTACATTTCTTCTTTGATTAACAGTATGAAGGAAATGCATTAGGGCTGTTTCGCTGCTGTGGTAGGGTTGACAACCATATTGCATAGGAGAGAGTAGCTGATTTTCAAGTAGAAATGTAAAATGTTGTTGATGGATACATTTTTTAGTACTTTGGAGAACAGTAGGAGGATGACTATGGAGACAGTTCAGTTCAGTGGCTATGCCACCTTTTTAAAGTGGGAATATAAAGAAAGCTTACAACAGGATAGGGATGTAGTTTTCTATTATGGCTCTATTAATAAGGATGGCTACTGGATAACTTATACTATCAGCGGTTATGTTGAGATATTCTGTGGGCAGCCTGGCAGGTGCCAGTGTTATGGGTTTCAGTTTTTGAATGTTTTTTTTTTTTTCAGTTGTACTGACTTGGACTATTTTTAAGGTAAGTTGAGGTGAGGAGCAGGGGTTTTGGGGAGTAGGGATGTTGAGCTTGGATTATCGATGGTAGTTGATAAAGGCACAGGATATGAAGTGGTGACTGAATTTGTCAGCTATGTCTTTCTTAGGTTCAGATGGAAAGGGGTTTGGAGTGGGTTTTATGCCTTGTTTCAAGAAATTGTTTAAGTTTTGTTAGAATTGCTTAGTATCTTTTGTATGTTTGGCCTGGTTACTGGAGAAGAATTTCATTTTATCTTTAAGAACTCTATCTTGGACCAGTTTGTTAGAAAGCAACATGTTTTTTGATTTGTTTGTTTTTTGTTTTTTTTTTTTGTTTTTGTGCCATAATCTTCAGGCTTTGTACCAATTGTTTATTATTTGTTTAGTTTGCTGGTTTAGCCATAGGGCCATGTTTAAGTATACTGATAAGCAAATGCATACATTTTCACAAATCATGTTTTGGTGTCTTGTACTTTGTATATAGGGCCAGAAAAAAAGAAGTGTCCAGTGCTTCTTATAGCATGTCCCATCAGGACAATCAAGCTTTTTAATCTTCTTTCCTGCACCAAATCATCCTTTCCCACTCTGCCCTTCTGACAACCACATGGTGCTCAATGCAGGAAAAGAGTTGGCTTCAGATTTTTACTGTCCAAGTTACTATTTGATATGCCTTCTAATCAGATATGTTCCTTCCATCTGACGTTGCTTTCCGTCTGCAAGTATACAGATGCTGTGCTTTATGATTTTATCAGTCTTTTCTTTACATTAGTACACCTCTGCTGTTTTTGATAAGGACTCATTTTCTGCTGATACATTGCAAATCCTCCTTTTGTGTTGCTTTGATGAACATGTGTGATCAGATCTTGGTCTGTGAAAAAGTGTGGTGGTTTGAGTTATAAGACTGCAGCAGTATATGACACTAAGCAGACCGTGATATGAGTTCTTTATTGAAGCCTGAAAATAAGTGTTAATTATATTTGCTATTGTTAGCTAAGCCCATTTGCAATTTGCTTGTGAGTATAGGTAAGCATGGGACACAAAGCTTGACTGATAAACTGAGAGTTTCATGCTGTCAGTTAGTTCTCAGTTTACCACTATAGTATGAAACAATGCATGCAATACCGTAACAGTGGCAGGCAGACCGTGATCAGTTTCCCTTCCACTGTCTTCACTTATTAACAAGACCCCAAAACAATTCACTCTTCAATTTAAGGAGCTCCTTTCCTTTCATTTTCAGACAGTAATCCAATAATTTATCAGGACAGAACTATCTTTTTTCTGATTTGGAGATGTTGATTTCTAGCCTGTCCATGTCACACTCAGAAATTAATTGCTCCACTGAGTGGTGGAGGTCATTGTCACATGATGCTAAGAGCACAATATTATCTGCAAATAACAAAGATGCTGTCCTCATGTCATCAGACTACATGTTACACTTTCATATCATGTCCATGAAAATCACAAACAGAAAGAGATAAAATATATGCTTGTTGGTATTGTTACCCACCTTAACGGCATTGTATTTAACACCAAAAGTACTGGTACAACTACTTCCAAGATGGTTGCATGCTACTCAAAAGCTTACTTTTAGCTCTCCCAGTGTGAAAACAGAAACTGACAAAAAGGAGTGCCATTGAAACTGTCATTTGACTAAAATTCAGTTACTGTCTAATAAGTACACTGCATAGATGCCAGCAAAAGAGAAGAAATGTAAAGAACCTGAAAGAAAATCAACCAGAACAGGTGAAGAGAAAACACTGGCTGGTAAGGATTCTGCAGCTGCACAACAAAAAGTAGTTCAAGTTACATATTTGGTTGAGGAGATGGCATTTAGTAATTTAGAGGAAAAATAAATCAAATGTATTCAAAGGTGATTAAACATAAATGAAACACTGAATGAATATATCAACTTAAATAACAAAAGGCTGGGAAAATAGAAGAAGCTTTAACTAGCTTTTCAGATGAACTGATAAAACTGCTGAAAATCAGAGACTGAAATGGAGAAAAGGCAGGCTGAGAAAGAAACTTCTCAAGATGAGATGCTTCAAAAAATAGTATAATTAGAAGGCAGCACGTGCAGAGAAAACCTGTGATTTTCTGTTCTACCCAAGGAACTGGAAGGATCAGATTATATAAACTTTATGCAAGCACAAATAAGCAACTGTATTGGTCCCACAACAGGATTTGTTAATTGAAAAGGCATATACTGACTGAGTGTATGCTCCAAACCTGGTGATGAGAAAACAACTAAGACCTATATTTGTAAAGATGCAATCATACCAGCAGAAAGAGTTGACCCTGACAAAATTGTGTCAGCAGGGAAAAATATTAAAACTGGAAACAGCATAGTCTTTGGGGAAATGATTATTCAGATTATACTAGGCAGAAGAGAAGCACATTTATCCCAGCACTCAGAGAATGTTGAAAGGCAGGTGTGAGATTCAAGCTGCTGTATCCAGATGTGCTCAGAGTATTTTTACCTGGAGGATCAAATACATTTTTATACAGAACAGGCTAAAGAGGAAATAAAAAACTGTATTCAAAAAAGTGAGCCAGCAAGCAGAAGGGGCCTCTGCTTCTCATTCTTTGACAGTAAAGTTCATGAAGAGAGTTTGCCAGTGAAACATTTTATAATGTTCAAAAGGAAAATGCTTGAGAGACAGAAAAAAATGCAGGAATTAATTAGGAGAATCAGGAGTACCTTGGACTTGAACCAGAGTCTAGTGTTGGAAGGTGGAGAAGATCAGAAAGAAGACCAGCAACACTGACATTTGTGAATAAATGTGAAATTATAGTGTCAGTCACATTTGTGAAATATGGTTTTGCAACTAAAACTGGCAGAGAAAAAAACTGGACTTTGATTGACTGTGTTACTCTTCTGGATGAACAGTAAAGCATATACCCCACATTAGGTACTTAATGTGTAAAAGAACACAAAATGGAAATAAGTAACTGTAAGTAAAACAATCTGTGTTATTATTAGTATTTGTATAAACATTCCATGATATAAACTGCACTGTATATTCTAAAGTAGTTTTGTATAGTATGCAGTCAGGTATATTTTAACTGGGTGGTAGTCTTTTTAGTGACTGTGGCATGCATTAAAGATATTAAAGTAAAGACAAGTACCTTTTTTAGTTACAACTGTAAGATTGCAGTATAATAAGAGAAGAAAAGTGGAACAGAAGCAGGTTTAAATTAAGACAATGCTATGATCGTTGGCTGCTGGAGTGGGAGTAGGATGAAAAAGTATACTATGTTGTATATAGAAATAATATGACAATTTTCCTTATTTTTACAAGTGTGAATATCTTGACTAATGTCCTTGGCTTAAGCTATAAACATGTTTTTTGTAAGCAAATTGGCTTGAAAAATAAGACAAAATGAAGAAAGCAACGAAGAATTCTAAGCTTTTTGCATCTGCAAATATATTGCCTTGTTTTTTTCCATTAGCAAATGTTCCCAGTGTGAGACAAAAAGCTTGTAGCTGACGGCAGTTAGCCAGAGGAATTCTGTACATTCTGTTCTGAGTGAATTTTACAAAGATTTCTTCAGCCATCTGCAAGTTATTAGCTGTGTTTTTTTCTCATTGTTGACTATTTTCACATGGAGACAAGCTGGCTGCAGGTGCAAGCAATTAATCTTGAGTGTTCTACATATTCTGAGAGTGCAAAAGTTAAAGTTACAAAGACAAGCAGTTCAATAAAAAATAAAATTTGAAATTATGGGAATTGATTAAGACATAGCCTTCTCATCATCCTTAATACCTTAATGCTTTTAATAGAACACTGCCTAATTTAGTTTTATTTAAAAGTGGCCAGTACACTTTTTTAGACTAAAGGTTAATGTTTTCAGAAAGCATACAAGCTGTTTTTTACATCTGGGAGGGGAATAGAGATAAAAGAACAGACAGCAATCAGTGTAAATGAGAACGCAGGCTGTAATGTTTGTTTTAGCATGGATAACCTTACCTTTTGATTAGATTATGCCTGTGGGTGCAGCTGTGTATTTGTGGAAGTTGTTCCTATTTGGTGAGTTAAATTTCATTTAATATGTGCATAGTTTTGTGTGTTTGTTCTGAGTTAATATGGGATAAGAATATTTTGAAAACATATTTTGTTTTTTATTTGAAGGTTTTCATTAAAGCAAGAATTCTTGATAAATGTGATGGTTCAAATGGAGATGAGAAGAAACAAGTGTAGAAAAGATCAGCCTGCCAAACAAAAATGTGTGCATGTAAGACAAAATTTGGAAATACACACTCAAAAAAAGCTGGCATGTATAATAAGTGGGAACAACAACTTTTTTTCATAATGGCTATCAATGGTATCTTGGAATATGAATGCCTTTTTAGGTATACATTAAGACATGCAGAGTACAAATAGAATTGTTGCAGATAACATATTGTGAAATAAATGAGCATGTGAATTTTACAAAGAAAGATTTTCAGCAAAATATCAGGGATAAGGAAAGGTGAGTAAAATACTGATTGGCAGATGGGCTGTAATAGTGATAGAAGAGGGGAAGAGACAATAATGGTAGATGTGTGGTAGTAATGGGTTATTGGTAAGACAGAGGATTATGCTGGCATGTGTTTATATCCCACCAAAAACTGCCATTATGGAGCTTAAGAAAAGTTTGGAGAAATAATCAGCTTTCAGCAGGGAATATTGATTATAGTTGGGGACTGTAACTTGATTTGCAAAAGTGAGAATGTATAAGGGTGACCTAGAAGGGATATTCTAACAAATTAATGTAAATTTCTGAAGACATTTATGAAACTATTTGGTATGGAAGACATTAATTCAGTAATAGAAAGTCAGACAGAATTTACATACTATTCCCCAAGGTACAATAACTGAGCTGGACTGGACAGAAATTATATTTCACAGGAATGTGTGAGCTTCAACACACATCCAATATCTATCTCAGACCATGCGCTGATAAAAACTAAGATGAAAATGTAGGGCAATGAAGTAAAAATGAGACACTAGTGTCTTCCTACCTACCTGTTAAAAAGACCAGAATGTAAGGAATGGATATTTCAGAGTCCTTAGGGAAAACAGAAGTTTCTTTAGAAGGAATAGCTAGTGAGTAGGAAAATGAAAATGGATTTTAAAAATATGGTAGAAATAAAAGAAAAATAGATATGGATAAGAAGTAATAGGAGCAGTCATAAGCATTTCATTACTACCTTTACTCTGGATAGCTATGCCATTGCAGATTCCCTTAAGAAAAAAAAAAACGGGTGTTATTTTCCTCAGATAATCATAATATTGCTTTGTCAGAGAATGCTCCCCAAATAGTTTATAGAAAAGACAGAACTTTTAGACAGTTATTAGAACATAATAAAGTGAATGTGAGTAGAAAGGCAGGGATGGTAAAATGTGGTTGGTGTAGTCAATGTCCCTATGTGATGGCTATAGATTGTATTTTTATGAATGGATCTGGCTATAAATAAGAAGGCATTTTACCTGTTACTCACAGTGGGTGGTTTATGTAGCCTACTGTTCCACATGCCCTGCCTTCTATGTAGGCAAGACATCCAGAAAATTGAAAGACAGGGTATATGAGCATAGGCCAGATATAAGAAAATGTAAAAGTACTAATGCCTTATGTATGCATATAGCTGATCACCCAATGCATTTGTTTAATTTATTGTTATAGAACAAATAAAGAATGATCCAAGAGGATTCTTTATAAATGAGCATTTGGATAGATGTGAATTAAAGTGGCAACTGTTACTGAATACTACAAGTTGGCCAGGCATAAATGATTCTGTTTCTATAAACTGTTTATTAAAATTGAAGCATCTAGAGGTGTAATTTATTTGTACTTACTGTCTCATCAAGATCTGTTAGTATTATGTGTTCTCTTATAAAGCTGCATGCTATTTCAATTATTTGCACTGTCACTTTAAATTTGTAATTGATTTTTATATGATTACTGTATTACCTGATGCTTTTTCTGGACTATGTAAGTATTATTAGGGCATTATGTAGTTAATGTTGATGAAGTTTTTGTGTAATAGAAACAAAAGTGTTTAACTGGTTGGACATTTTTGGCTTATTAAAGAATTTACAGAATTTGTGGTCTCTATGGACTATTATTGGCTTGAATTTCCAGTCCTTCAGCTGTTCCTACATGGTTGGTGGTTTTGAACTAATAGAAATTAATTATAGGGGCTGATAAAGATTAAAGTATTACAGAAGAAAGGGATTCTCACAGAACAAGAAGATGAGTAACTACAGAGTACCAAAGAGGAAAAAAAAGAGTATTTGGATAATATACATGAGTTCACAAAGACTGCTTTTAAGCAACTAGTTTAGATAAAAACTGCAGGGCACAAAAACTTTTAGCACAACAACTTAGGCAACAGAAAGTAGAAATGGTTGTCACCAAACTTAGAAAGCCTATGAGAAGGAAAATAACCAGAGATCCTATAGAGGTATTAGAGATATTTCAGAAATTTTATGAAAATTTGTATAAAGCAGAGGAATGTGGAAACCAAGAATGAACACAGATGGAGATATTTATGGAAGACCTAATTATACCAAGATTAGAAGAAGATGAGGCTCAACAACTAATAGTTAAGATAGGAGGAGATGTGACAAAAACTGTGATATATAATCTATCTACAGGAAAGTCTCCAGGAAGAGATGGTATTCCTGTGGAAGTTTGGGAGTTAGGAGAGAGGAAAGTGAAAGAGATTTGCAATATTTTGTTTAATAGTATTTTAGAAGGTGAGGCAGCAGCAGCAGCTTGCGATAAAGTTGTTGTTCCTGTATTACCCAAAAAGGGAAAACACCAGTCAGACCCAACCTCACATAGACCATTTTTAATGTTAAACCATGATTATAAAGCATTGATGTCTTTACTAGCTAAAAAAATGACAAAAGTGCTGCCAAAATTGATTGACATGCATTAGTGTGGTTTTGTGGAAGGAATGCAAACTTAACAGAACAACAAAGATCCAGAGGGAAGCAGAATGTAGGAATATACTGCTGCTGTTAGTGGGTTTTCTTGATGCAGAGGAAGCATTCCACAGAGTAAGTTGAGATTTTATAAGTAGGACAATGGAAGTGTTTGCATTCCTTGATACAGTACTATGGTTAATTAGAAGTATATATGAAAGATCAAGGCAAGAATTCAAGTGGGAGGGCTCCTCTTCAATAAGTTGTGTTTAAACAGAAGAATCACACAGGGGTATCCTCTTTCCCCCATTGATATTTGCTTTATATTTAGAACCAAAGGGAAATAAAATAAAGGACTCAGAAATTCAAGGATATAATTGGTATGGAAAAGTTGGCTTTATTTGCTGATAATATTATTTTGTACTTCATAAATCCAAAAAAGAACATCTCGGTGTTATGAAACATTTTGAGACAGTTTCAAGTCTTTTCAGAACATAAAATAAATGAGGATAAAACAAAAGCTGTAATCATAAATTATGTACTCACACAAGACTTCTTTCAGTAATACCCATTTTTATAGGAACATGATAAGATGAAGCATTTAGGAGAATGGATTAAAAAGGCTTCAGTTATGGCAGGTAAAGATATGAAGAAAGAGACTAAACAAAAGATAATACAAAAACTGAGAAATTGGAAGGTCTTGTTTATAGATATGGATATTAAGATGCAGACAGTGAAAATGCAATTAGCTTCTTTAGTTTGATATATATATATATATATATATATATATATATATATATATATATATATATATATATATATATATATATATATATATATGTCAGGCACATTTTTATCAATGAGAGGAAAAGGTGTGGATAATAATTAATAAAGAGTTGAAGGGATGTAGTTATGAAGGGAAAGAGGCCAAGAGTTAAGTGGGGTAAATTGATCTTCCCAATAGAATAAGACAATTTAGAATAACCTGATTTGAAGGGTTATTTTAGAGATACACATTTAAGGCTCATTTACATAACACAAGCAGATGGTTATAATTCAAAATAGAAAGGGATGATGATGAAGCAGGGAAAGAAATTAAGAAATAAGGAGAGAGTGGAATCTCAGATGCAGATCCTTAAGGAGAATAATAACTACCATACAGAGTATTATATTCATTAAGTTACAGAACTTGTGCTAAGAACTCAGCCAAAACATAATAAAGAAAGGAGATTTTACCAATATGAATGACTGCAAGTGGGGATACCCAATATAGGCAAGATGGGGCTAGAATTTACTAGAGAAAACTTGCAAAGGATCCAAAGTATTGGGAAGAAATACCTAGAGAGGGATAAGGCCAAGAAGATGTTTGGACAGCAGGTAAAAATCTGCGTTCCAGATCAGGGATTGATATCAGAGAATAGGCATAGAGAAAAGGACAGTAGAATCCTATGGGAAAGATTTGCTATGGTGGAGTTTTTAGTCGAGCCTAGAAAACATGCTGCTGTTAAAAAAGGAATAATTAGTAGAGCATATAAAATATTGCAAGATAAATATAGGAATAAATCAGAGGAGGTTAGAAAGCATTAGGAATTGAGACTGGAAAAGCATCTTGCAAGGGAAAATGGGAGGACATATGTATGGTTCTCAGGTATTCAGCAAAGTCCAGAATGTTTAGAATTTTTGCTTGAAAGTGTTTTAATGGGTTCTTTTGTTCCACAGGCAGACTTCAAAGATTTTTTCTCAAGTAGACAGCAAATGTTAGAAGTATGATAGGGAACAATGAGGTAACTGGAAACATGTTTTTGGGAGTGCAATGAGTTGGCAGATTTAAAACAAAAATCCCTACATAGTACTCTGTCAGAAATATTGGGGGGGGGGGGCAAATGACTGTAACTAAAGAAATTATTCTTTTCAGCTGAGAAACAGGATCTGAGACTCCTGGACATTGTAAGGTCTTATTACATTTATTTCTGTTGCCTGCCTAAAAAAAAAAAAAAATCAGAATCAAAATCTAAACCAACTGTATTTGAAGTATTGAATATTGTAAAAGAATAAAGAACTGGAAAGGGGATCTTTAAAAAAGAGAAGGGACAAAGTACATAGAAATAATGAAAATTGTGGGAACAATGCATGCAGAATAATGTTTAGGAAGAGGACTGATGTTTAAGAGAATGCAGGAATTGAGTGACTTATGTAATAGACTGATAGACCAATGTAAAGAAAGAAAACTTGTAATGCATAATGTATATAAATAGAGAAAATTTTAACATGGTTTGCTTTCTTTTTTATTAATGTATGTGTGCCTATGTCTTAAGTGATATTTTAATAAAGGTGTATAACATTATGGGTACAACCCTCACTCTCCAAATACAAGTGCAACATAGTATACAGGGACAACACTGAAACCCGTACTATTGTACCATGTTCCACAGTCATGAGGCTTCTCCAGGTCCACAAACACAGGTATTATAGAACTGGGAAAAACTTCAGCAGTCTCTGCAACATCTGAGCAAAGATAGGAAATGATAAATGTTCTACAGCCTAAATTAAAAATGCATTCTTTATAAATCAACTGTTTTACTATCCGATAATGTTTCTTTTTAAGCACCCTGATGTTGGCTTTCCCATGTTCTATCTATTAATGGACCACACTCTCCTGTCTCCTTACTAAAAATAGGTACTGCTATCCTAACATACCAGAGGTACTGTTCCTGTCTTTCATATAACATTAAAATGGCTCATTAACCATAATATCCTGACAATGTCCAAGTACTTCAACATTTCCAACCAGATCTCTTCTTCTCTCATAGCCTTGCTACAGGAGAACTGCTTAATCATCACAGTGACGTCAAACACACAGAATATATCCACTCCTGCAGCTGCTTTTGCCTCTACCTCTTAAAAGAAGAGTATGCCCACTAGATTCAGAAATACCTCATATGATTCCTTCTACTTCTATGCAACACTCTCATCTGAAGTCAACATTTCCTCACTCTCATTAAGAACAACCTGTCAGTGTCCCATTTCCACCGGACCCTCGTGTACCAGTAGATGGCTTGTAGAACCCTCATCAAGGCTATCTAAATGTATTTTCCATGGTCTAGCCAAACTCCTCCCACATTGGGCATTTGCTCTGATGACTACCACAGCTGTTGCCTGCCTGCCCTATTAGTAGTGCTTTATCAGATATGGAGACTTCCACCCAGACAGCATTGCATGGAAAGCCAGACCTTTTTATTTAACTTGACTGTTTCCATCACCACTGGTGTCCGCCATTAGTATTTAGGACTACCATCATGACACACATCAACTCCTACTGAGACCTTTAATATGGTCATTTAGATTGCACACTCCTGAACTCCTTAGCTATATTAGAGAAATTCTTCCAGAGGTGATTGTTTCTCCTAACCTGAGTGTCTAGAACACATAGCCTCAAGTCTGATGACACAAAGTCATTCCTTAACCTTTGACCCAAGGTGATTCTGTGCCAAATGCACTTATAAGCATCTTTGTATTTAATCATGGTGTTTGTTATAGGTAATCCATGACTAACACAGAAGTCCAAAGACTATTCATTTCTTCTCAGGTTCAGATCATATAAATCACTTCTCTTGTCATACTCCATATGAACAGTGAAGTTTCTCAGTACAGCTGCAAAGTTAATAGATGATACCCTGACTCACACCATATCCACAAGCTCCAAAAGATTGAATATTTCAGATACCTGCAAGGTGTATATATACAAAAATAGAGTTTTACCTTTCTGCAGCTCATAGTTGCAAATGAGTTGACCCTCTCAGCTACTGGTGTAATCAAAATCTGTGTGGCACACAGCTGCAGTCTATGAGTATTCCCATACCCAGACAGAACCCTGTCTAAAGGTCATCTCCAGGGCAGGAGAGAGACCATGTGTGTTTAAGAAGGCTGTGTTGTGCATAGAAATAACATCAGTTAAATCTAGTTGCTGCATTTCACCTTACTGCACAAACTACATCCCCTTCCTTAGAAATGAGGTGACATGTCATGTCTCAAGAGCCACATTACATTGTTCAGGTCTGGGCTGTCTTAATCTGTCTCAGTTCTACCTGCCACTTGAGTGACATGCAGCTAATCCTGCCTTTCACTTTGTGAATGGAGCATTCTGGGAACTTTCTTTATACTTGCCATCCAATATCAGACTAAGTTCACGTTGGGCCCCAGGCTGTTTGCAATGTATGAGGACCCCTCCGACCACATAGTTTTAGGACCATGCATAAATGCAAATGTTCCTTTGAATTCACCTTCCTGATTGTTTCTACTACATACATTCACATGCTTGGTTGTTTTAAATTATATTTATTGTTTGACAAAGCGACATTCTTTTGCATATTAGTTTTAAATTTGATTAGTTGTAAACATTATTGTGCTAGAAATTAAATAATATTTACTAGCCAATAATAGAATTACTACTTCAGAACATTTCAACTGTAAAATGCCAGTCAACCCTCCATCAGTATAACCCACTAATATAGGCAGGGGTGACACAAAGTAATAAGGGCAACAATTATGTAAATATGTCAATTCTGATTTTAATATTAATATTTTATGAACATTTTTCACAATTTGATCTGTGTACTGAAATGGAAACTGTAAAGGTATCCAAACTAACGTTCTCCTCTGAGTTTTCAGAAATATTTATTCATATGTTGAAAACACTGTGAAGATTACATTGTTAGAGTCAAAAACAGATGCACATCTTTTTGCTGGTTGTAATACTCTTACAGCTGAGTGTTTGTATACTGAATGACATAACAATCTGGTGGGGTTGTTACAATGGCTACTGTAACCATGAACAAGTGGATAAATGCAGGTAAAAAAACAATAACCAGAATGTCCTGTACCAGAATGAATCATGTGAACTGCGGATTCCAGAAGGAAAGTAATAATGCTCAAATCAAGTAAAAAACGCATGAACTTTTAATAAATATCCACACAATACATGTGGCTAGTTAAACACTTTCATCCTTAAGAATAGTGGACTTCTTCACAACTAAGCCATCATCTCTTTCAAAGATTTATATTGCTGTCAATTAATTCATTAGTTGAATAATTTAATCAATTAATCAATAAAACAGTATATCTCATTAAAGAGCCAAAACATTCAATGAACAAGTAAAAATAAATACAAACACCTCTGATACCAAAATACACGAATATAATACACATTCTGTACTAATAACTTAAAATGGGAACTAAAAGAGGAACTGAAACCGGAACTAAAACAGAACGTGGAAGCATGAATTAAAATGGTCACGGACCATATTACCTTATTATTATATCTCTGTTTACTAAGAATAATATCACAAATATTTGTAAAAGGAAATAATTAAGTTGAACAAAATGTTTATAATCTGGCCATCCTCATTTGCAGGACAGGATCAGTCAAAATTATATCATTTAACCCTGGTGACATATTGTCTCCAAGAAATAGTTGCCAATACAACTCACTCATTTCTAGTTTCTCACTGACCACCTCATGGATCAGGTACTATTTCTCCTAAAATAAAAAATAAAAGTTTTACTATTTGCACAGACTTCCTTATGTTTAGCTTGGGCATTAGTATCCAGACCTTTTTTTGATGTCATATAAATGTTCGTAAATATGATTTTTAAAGTCCTTTCAGTTCTTCCAATATAAATGGCTGGACATACATTACATGTAACTAAATATATATAATCCTCTTGCTATTGCAGTTGAAATGCTTCTTAGAATATATATTTCTATTAAGGGCTGACAAAAAAAAACAATCTGATTTATTCAAAATATAAGGGCATTGAATGCACCACACTTAAATGTGCCAAACCTTGTCTTATTGCACACGGATATTTTTTTTTCCTCTAGTGTCATACAATTATTTGTGGTTTCTACCCTTTTTATATACTATTAAAGGGGTATTCAAAAACACTGTTAAAGTATTGGGAATTGATTTAAATATACCCCATTATTTCATAATAATCCTTTTAACCAAGTTAGTGGTATAATCTAAAAATAAAGCGTTATTAACATCCACCACCCTGTTAGAGTTAGTCTTGGGTTCCCTTTTTGCTATAGCCTGCTGTGTTGCAGCCCCAGAATTAATGATCAATAAATATTTATTACCCCATCTTAAAATCACTTCATACTTAATATTATTGACAAAATTCTCAGGGTACTCCTCTCCATAAATAAATGCTTAATAAAATTACACTCCAGTATAGAATCACTATATTCAGATGTCATCCGAGCTGCATGAATAAATTGATCTTCGACAATATTTCTTTTCTGAAATAAAGGGTAGAAAAATGTAAATATGGTAACATCCAAAAAGTGAAATGAATTGTTATGCACTTGATGAGCAAAATTACGAAAATAAGTTGTATGCTGTATATAATCTAAAAATTGTATAAGTTTATCATTACCACCTGTCTACAAAATAAATGTATCATCAAGAAACTGTGTATAAATATAACATCAATTCTTGAAAGGTGAATCCAAAACAAACTTTTGTTCCCAAGTAAGTAAAACAAAATGAGCCAATACAGGGGTGCATGCTGTTCCCTTAGCCACTTTCCATTTTAGTTTCCATTTCAGTTCCTATTTTAGTTCCCATTTTAAGTTATTAGCTATTTAGTATGAAATCTGTATTATATTCATGCATTTTGGTACTAGATGTGTTCTCATTTATTTTTACTGTTTCATTGAATGTTTTGGCTCCTTAATGAGAGATAGTGTTTTATTGATTGAATAAATTATTCAACTAATGCATTACTTGATGGCAATATAAATCTTTCAAAGGAGATGACTTCATTCTGAAGAAGTGTTCTATGCATAAGGATGAAAGTGTGTAACTATTCTCATGTATTGTGTAGGTATTTATTAAAGTTCATGTTTTCTGACTTGATTCGAACATTATTACTTTCCTTCTGGAATCTGAGGTTCAAGAGATTAATTCTAGTGCAGGACATTGTGGACACTGGATACTGTAAACATTATTACATACAGGTAGACGAGAGGCATTGGAAACATGAAGCACAAAGAGCTAATGATAATGATATTTAGGAATAATCTGATGCCAACAGCTAATGAAGCAGAAGTAAGAACACTGGGTACTGTAACTGATGAAAAATGGCAGAAGCCCTGATTATCAAAACAGTTACACTCAGTGACTACAGTATATTACATACTGAAAGACCTAAAGTAATAAAATATCAAGACTTGCTAGCAGAAACTAGAGTAGTATCAAATAAAGATATGTTGTAGTTCTAGTGGTAGTAAGAGCAAAAGGAATAACAAAAAGGAACATCCATATGAACTACAGAAGGAGGAAGTTCTCGTTACAGGGTCTGCTATAAGTGCTCCCCTACTAGCAGTTTATGCCTTACTTGTTTGCTGCCACTTGTTGTAAATGGCAAGTGCTCTAACTCCCACTATCCTGATCCTATTTTATTATCTACCTCTCGCATTACCCTTCTCTATTAAACCTTATTGCTCTACCAGCGTCCTAACTCTAACCCTTAGACTTCCACTAAGTCCCTATCCCTAATCTCAGTCTGTGCTCTCTAACAGTAACATTAAAACTCCATACTCCCTCCCTAAGTCTAAAATCACCAATCACCTAAATGTCACAACCCTACCCTATCCCTAAAGTCCCTGATCACTCCCCAAACCTAAACCCCATCTTCCTCCTCCCTATCCCTTATGTCCCTGATCACTCCCTAACCCTTAAGTCTCTTCCTGCTCGCTAAACCTAAAACTCCCGTGCTGCTCCCTAACCCTAAACCACCCACTCCCTTGGCCATTTCCTATTCCTAAGCTCCCCTCCTGCTCCCTAAACCTAAATCCCATTGTAGTCACTGCCTGAAACTCTAAGATACACTCCCACCCCTTCCTACCCCCCCGCTTCTGCACTTATCTTGTTTGATCTGGCACGATATGTTTGGGCGAGGTGCAGCAGTTCTACTCTCTCTGCACAGCTGCTGCACCTCTGACTAAGAGCATTAGCCCATGCAAGCTGCAAGATGCTCAAATCCCTGCCTTCAAGGCAGTGGCCTTCAAGTGCCCAGGACTCAAATGCTTATAATAGACCCCTGGGTACTTTGCATGTACTGTAAAAAACACTTTTAGTAAACCAAAGATTGATGGACAAGTAATTTTGTGAATTTTAGACACTCCTTGACAAAGAAATTAGGTCCATTCCTGTCACAGTATTAAAAATCCCAAACAAACAAACAAAAATAGGTTACTTTGAAGTTGCGACTTTGACTTAAACTGAAAGAGTTTGGGATTGAAAGAAATGTCACTGCAAGTGCAAAGCAGTAGTTACTATGATTGGGTAGGGTTTTGTGAGATGATCTTTTCTGTTTTGCTGCATGCTGATAAACAATGGCTTTCAAGATACAATCAATACACATGGAGGGTCATATAATTATTTGAGGGTGAACTTTAAAAGTGGTGGAATTTTAGCTGAAAAAAAAAAAAGAAGAAATGGGACTGATGATAAATTCAATGTCACCTGACTATCTCCGCAGATGTCTATGAGAGTTGCGGTGAAGTTGTAAAAGATTCTTTCTAGAAAAAAAAGTAAATCTACAGTTGTCAATGTTTGCTGGCAGTAAATGGGAAGAGCTAAAGAAAAAGGAGGGCAGGAAATATTAGTGTGAAACATAGCCAGTGGTATGGGGGAGAACTGAGGAAAAAATAAGCTGTTAAAGAAATATGGAGGGATTTGTGTTGGAAGTGTGGCGAAGTGCAATGTCATTGACCCACATTTATTTTAGTGCTGTCTTGTGGCAGTTGGGTAAGAAAGGTTAGATGCCATAGTAAGAGGAAGGCCATGAGAAGGAGGAAGCATTAAATATGGGATAACATTTTAATAAAACAGTAAAATTAGTAATAGGAAGGAATAAAAATATGACTTGGTTAGTACTGAGTTGGTAGGTGCAACCAAGAAATTAGAAATGCAGGTGAGACAAGGACTGCAGCAATTGCAGGTGAAGGTAGAGTGATAGTCTTGCCCCTATACAAAAGTCACACAAATGAGCACACTGGTAGGCCAATCAGTTCTCATCTATCAAGGGAATTTAATTTATAAATGCGCTGCCATTAATTTTCTCAAAGCAGACAGAAATTTCAAAGTCACTACGACAAAAGGGGGTGCTAGGTATTATATTTGTTACATGACTCTGGAAGCCATACTGAGTTGTAAAATTTGTTCATTTATACATGTACTCTAAAAAAAGTGTATTGTTCTATTTTTTTTTCAGTAACTTTAGCACTGGGAAGAATACAGAAACCAAGCATGTAATTGCCAAAGATTTGTAACTCCTCTTTGCACACAGGGTACAAGTTCAGTTGTTATGCATAAACAGTCAGAAATGTTGTTGCTGTATCTAGACATATACATGATTAACTGGTACCTTTACCATATAAAACTAAGATTTCTGTCATAGTTCATTCATTTTACTGTGCAGAATGGCATCAGTTTCCATCAAAAAATATTTCACATGGTTTTGCTATGATTTTCTATTCTCCACTAATAAATGATGACATATTTTAGTACACTTTTCAAAGTTTATCAGTCTGATCTTTCAGTTTTCAACAAAATTTAAAGTAGCATTAATCAACACAGGGTAGAATTTAGGTATCACCAGATCAGAACACCATTCTTTTATGTCTCTCATCACATCTTTAATTAAAACTGGTTGCAGAACCATTTCTTATTGCAGTGCATGGGCCACTATTCATTCCTTAAAATAATCATTCTTTATCACAAATTCGCATAATGACCTAATGAAAGTTCTTAAGCATCATAGGCTTGTGACCCACTCCTAGACTATAAAGTTCATTCATGAATCTGCTATAGAACAAAGCTGAGAGTCCAGTCAGGGCTAACAATGTCAACTTGGGCTCCCTGCGCACTTCCAGTCTAAGTATTATCCTGCCACTGCCAGGAGTAGTACATGCAGACTGGCCTGTAGGTACAATACTCTTAGATTACAACAAGCCATGTGTACCTCACTGTGTTGGCCTATCTTATATTTATTGGCATTTTCATTACAACAACTCTATGTACAGTGCTATCTTCTTCTCTTTCGGCTGTTCCCATTAGGGGTCACCACAGCGGATCATCTGTTTCCATTTC
>NC_056725.1:1480611099-1480623599 GCF_019279795.1 Protopterus annectens
TTGAAAAGGGATTTTAAGACTAGGGTAGGAAAATATCTTGTGAAGTCACCATTTCTTTGTTAAACAAATGTTTCCATCTTATTTGAAAAACATTTCATTAAACTGTGTAACGTAACCAACATTTTCAGTTGTGATGAAAAACAACATGCTTATTTCATAAATTTCCACTTTAGTGTTATTGAGATAACAAATGATTCAACTTCCTAAGTTATATCCTACAGTTTCTCCTTTGCTGCTGTAAAACTACTAGTTCTGTTATTTAGGTGTACGGTTTTCTCTGTTTGTCTTTGACTCAAGTCATGGCTGAAAAATGTCCATTAGGATCAATCCATCTACTCAAGTAACAAATTAAATAATAAAATATATTAGCTATTACCCTATTTTCAGAATAAAATAGTACGTATTCCAAAGTTTCAGAGTTATTTTCACACCAGTTGATTAACTTCACGAGAGGCAAGAGTATTTTTACTTTTGTAATAATTGTTCAATTCAATACATACTTAATAATTCAGTTTAACATGTACACACACACACACACACACACACACACACACACACACACACACACACACACACACACACGCACACACGCACACACACACACACACACACACATACACACACACACACACACACGCACACACATACACACGTACCAGAGATCAATGATCAATGTACACAGATGTATGCCACTATTAATAATCCAGCTGCTCATCACTTTTAATGTAGTTATGGCATATGTCATTCTGTTTATTTCAAACAACATAATATTTTTCATCTCAAAGTTAATCCTTCTGCTATATCCCTTTAAATGCTTCTTGGCAGAACTATTCACTTTGGAGAAACTACTGAGTAACAATTTTAATGAATCTGTTTATTTGGAAAATGTTAACAATTAATTTCCTACATGGTGGAATAAGTTCATTGTAAGGTTATACAGAAAGCAAAAAGACACTACGACACCCTAGCAATGTTTCCTACTAATGTAAATAAGAGCATTTTAAATTCAACTTGTAATAAATTAAAATCAGAAATAAAATCAGCCAAGATTAACTATGAAAATACATTTATTTGTAAATCCACAAATAAAAACACATTTTATAAATATATTAACTTGTTGGATTCAAGAGCATCTTCATTTGAAGTTATTTTGAATAATATTGTAGTATTAACTGATGCTTACACTATGGCGTGTGACTTTATTAAATATTCTGCTGTAAGTCAGGATCTCGGGTCTTCTGGTTCTATTATAGATCAGATAACTGCCTCAGGTCCTTATTCTCTTTTTTAAATTCCATTATTAGGAATGCCTTATCCAAATAAAAAAAAAAAATCATCTATGGGTCCAGATAACATATCTAGTGTGTCTTTATTAGAGGTGAACGAGGTTCTTATGTCCATTTTGCAGTTTATTTTTAATAAATTACTGGAAAATGCCATTGTACCTTATAACTGGCAGCTACCTTGTATTGCCTCTCAACATGAAAAGGACAGGAATGATATCATTAGTAATTATACGCCCATAAGTTTGACATTTCTGGTCGATTAGTGCTTTAAAAGATGCGTACTAGAATAATGCATAACTGAGACTTCAGAATAACAGTTAAGGATATTGACCAACACAGTCTCATAAAGCAAATAGTCTACTATGAGTAACGTAGTATGCTTTTACCATCAAATAATGATAGCCTTGGCTATGGGCTCATCTCAGGCATTATCTTTTGGACTTTGCTCAAGCCTTTGACTTTCTGCCATTCCATTCAACCAGAGTTACTCGAATCTGACATTCATTGTTATATTGTTAGATGCATCATTAGCTGGTTAGCTGACAGACAGCATTGTGTTAAGATACATAAACTTCATTCAGAACTTCTGTCTGTAACATCTGGTGTTTCCAAGAATCACTTTTTCATCCCAGTGTTGTTTAATGTGAAATGTCAATCAATCAATCAATCAATCAACCAATCAATCAATCAATCAATCAATCAACTAATAAATATATCTTGTTTTTTCTAGTATTCCAAGGAACATCAAATTTTGTGTTCAAAAATATGCAGAGGATTGTATTTATAATACAGAATAAATCTGATCCCAATGATCTTTACACATATTTTGTCTTATTTGTAAGTGGGCAAAGGATACTGGACTAAAATTTAGTCTGGATAAGTGCAAAATTATGTATTTCTCAAAGAAAATTCAAAAATTGCTATATATTTGGCAGGCTTATCATTAGAAGAGGCCAAGGAATATAAAAAACTTGCCATAACTGTTGCATCTGATTTATCTTTTGATCATGTTAGAGGTATCAGTACTAAAGCAATCAAATATATGGCTTATCTTTTAAGAAATCTTTCAGCTACAGATGGGAAATGTTTGTTTATGTCATATATAACTTACATCAGACCGATTACTGAGTATAATAACATATTTTGCATTTACACTAATACTCATTTACTAAGAGAATTCTGTGATTAAGTCACTTAGATTATGGGACTAGATGCAAGTACTTAAAACTGTTTTCTTTCTACTACATACACATTAACCGTAAATTGATACTGGTTTATAACATATTTAATGACTCAATTTTACAGCAAATGTACAACATAGAAGTCTTTAACTGTCCAAAAAGTTTAGAGACTATAATATGAAATTTGTGTCCAAAGCATGAAGATCTAGTACTAGAAATTAAAATGCTGCAGTCAAAATCACTAAACTATGGATTAAAATCCCAAGCTGAATAAGAAGGTACACAAATCTGGAGAATTTTAAATTCAGTGTAGACACTTGAGCTGGTGACAAAGCCTTAGAACCATTTCTTGAGGAATTATTGTTCCTTGATGGCTGTGAAGCCTGAATACAATAGTCAAACTTATGAACTTATGAAATATATATATACTATATATATATATATATATATATATATATATATATATATATATATGTGTGTGTGTGTGTGTGTGTGTGTGTGTGTGTGTATATGCATGTATGTATGTATGTATTTACATATCTAATCTCGAGACCATGAATCCGAAAATCCATCAAGTCGAAACCCCAGAAGTGCAAAATTTTAAATCGCAACTTCTATACTAAACATACTGCACATGCAAACACAAACATACACCTCCCTACACATACACAAACACCTACCCTACATACAAGCAGGGGGGCAAACCCCCCTCTGCACCCCATGTGGGGGGCTGTGCCCCCCACACACCCCCTACTTAAATATATTAACTCTGAGGTCGCACTACCTAGACAAACACACAAAAACACCACTACACAAGCTACATTCCCCTCGCTCACATACATCACACTAACAAAACACACAGACACACACTAAAGCCCCTACCCAAAACCCATACAACACAAACACTGACCTATATCTCCAACCATCCACTCACTCACCGCAACACCAGAACCGCTAATTCAAAATCTCAGAACTTTGGGATTTTGAATTTAGCGCTTCTAGGGTTTTGGCATTCTGCACTTTCACCTTTCTGGTCTTGGACTACTGAAATTTGGGATTTAAGTAGTTAGAGATTCTGAAGGGAACCCACACACACACATACACACACACACACACACACACACACACAGATATTTATATATATATATATAAAATATATATAAATAATATATATATATATATATATATATATATATATATATATATATATATATATATATATATACATAAATATAAATATATATACGTGTGTATGTATACTCACACACACACACATATGTATATAAAACAAACACACACGCACTACACACACAACACACACACACACACACACACACACATGTATATATTGAGAAATGGAAAAGGTGGGATCTGCAGTTTATTTTTTATTTATTTATTTTATTTATTTACATTTGTTGACAAGGAAAATCCAACTGGACCCAGGTCCTTTTTCAGTGGAGGCCCGGGGAGAAAAGCTCCACAATAGAGAGCAGTTAATTACAAGATTACAAAAAGTATAAGTAGGCTGGTTGTTTAACAATACCAGTAATACAGACATAGTTCAGATGCTTAACATATTTTGGTAAAGGACAATTGAGTATAAACTATACACTTATAACATCTGTGCCATTTAAGATGGCAAGTCTCCTAGTAGTTAAGCTGGCAGATATTAACATGAATAATAGTACCCAAGATTTCAGCTGAGATATGTTAATAGGTTTGCAAGTTTAATAAACAAAGTTTGTTGAAGTGTGTGATTATTGATTAGACAGCTAAGATAATTACACAAAAAGAAAAGACATAGGTATATAAATTTTAAAAAAATCTAGCAGATGTAGATAAATAAAGGTTAAATGCAGTTAAAAAGAAACTGATGGGGCTGTTAAAAATGTAATGTTGAAGTCTGATAATAATTTAGCATGAAGCTTTAACCAGACCAGACCATTTTTCTTGCTTGCTGATATTTTCAGTAAAAAAAAGAAGATTTTGCCTATCTTTTACCTATTATTTTTAATTTTTTACTTAGGGAAGGATGTATTTCAAGGTAATAGAAATAATCATTGGCCACTCCTATTTATAAATGGGGTGCAAGCAGTGAAGTCCAGAATTACAGGACAATTAGCCTCACAGTTATCCTGAGCAAATATTTTCAGAAATGCTTTTTAAACTTCATGATAGAAATCCAGCATGGGGTTTTGAAATAACATCTTTGCTATGTCCTTGTTTTCCCATCTATTTGCTGACCATCATGCCTCTTCTTATTGGACTCGAGACAATTTATTTCCTAAGGGTGAAGAAAATCCTCAGATCTCCTAGGGTGGGAGCTGTTCAGAGGGGCCATCATCCAGGTAGACAGTGGTGTATTTTATGCTTTTACCAACATCCTGTTAGTGAGATCATTTTGTAGGTGAGGCCTAACTCTTTTCCTTGGGTGTTGGCATGAGCACCTACATCACCACTGATACTGCCTTTACTGTTGTGTTTGTGTGCACCTGTTCCTTCTCGCAGATGACAGGAGGTACCATTACCAACTCTCAACTTGCAGAAATTGAAATTAGGAAGAAAGATGATTGAAAAGGAGGAGCATCCATCTAAAAATCCAGACATCTAATTAGCATAACATTTGAATAACAAATAGCACATAAGTCATTCCATTTCTAGTAGGAATGTGGGATACTACTCAAACAAGTTTAAAAAAGAGAGCATCACACATGTTATCAAAGAAACATTGTAAAATCAGTAGACTTTAATAAAATGTATTGCAAAATTCTACAAGACAAGTTCATTTATTTTCACTTCAGAAAAAGTGATGTAAGATGTGTGTCCTCTTTCCCTAAATTATTATTGCCACTAGAAAGTTGTTCGTGTAGTATACTTTTCTGTGTACTAGACAGCCTCAAAAATCACATGTGATGAGAGTGATTCAGAAAGTTGTGTGAAGGGATAAATCAAGCGTGAAAATGGAGACATACCACAAAATATAAGGACATTGTGCACAGGGGTAAATCATGCCTGAAAATAGGAAAATTCCTCCAAACAGGGACAGTTGAAAGGTATAACTGCTTCCCATCCTATGTCTCTGTCCCCGCTCTCTTGCAGTGGTCAGGTCAAGAATGAATGCACAAGCTGGGCCAGAACCTGGCCTCTCTCTCTCCAGAATGGATACACCCATCACCCCAGCTATGCTATCATGTACTCAAGAAACTGATTGAAGTATGGTCATATGGGTTGTAGTCGGTGCTTTATCCCTATAGGCCATTGGAACAGCTTTTTATGGAACATTGGCTTTATCAGACTTAATAGAATTCTGTGATAAACATAGTTAAAGATCAGGAGCTTAAGGTCTTGATATTTTAACTGGACCTCATTAAGGTATTTGACACATTATTCAATGAAAGTATTTTGAAATCTGTGATCTATCATGATATCAGCCATTATATAATGTATTGTGTGATGTAGTGACAGAGTGACTAATATTTAGAAGCTACAACTTGTACACTGGACTGGAATTTACTGTAACATATATATATATATATATATATATATATATATATATATATATACATATATATATATATATATATATATATATTTTTTTTTTATATATATATATATATATATATATATATATATATATATATAGTGTTTAGCAAACATACATATAATCTGGAGGTTATACTGGAAGATGTGCACCTTAAACAAGTTGTATATATAAAGACTTTGGAGTTACAGATGATGTCAAATTTACTTTTATTTATTTATTTATTTATTTATATTTGTTGACCGGGAGTGTCCGAAAAACTAAAATTTACATGTCCATAAAATTTACTTTTAAAGATAATGCAGAATATAAGGAATAAAACCTTAACACAAGTGGTGATTTTACTAAAATATATGGACACTAGAGATCCAAGAATAGTAGCAGAACTATTTAAAATGTTAACAATACCCATTTTTGAGAATAGCTCTTCTTTTTGTGTGCATAATCAATCCGCAAAATTGACTGGAATTTTGTGCAATGCTTATTTACAAGGTTAAACTCTGAAAGACTGAAATGTTTAGGTCTTTCTAATATTAGATATCACCCTTTACATTGCAAGCTGTATCTGTTTTTTATGATAAAATCTATATAAATATTTAAGGGATGCAGGTACACATATTTGACAGAGCATATAGGTATGAGAATAAATATAATTTGCATCACAATTAAATTCAGTAAATACTTAAGCACTGGAAATGGCTCATATTGTAAGGCTCACATTCTAAGTAAGAATGATAGGTTCATAGGTAAGTACTAGGCTATCTACCCGAGAGCATCTATAAGCTAAGCCTAGCCAGAATGTGTTAGCTTTCGCCGCCCCCTTAGATTAGTTCCCTGTGCCTCGGTCCAGCAGAGTCATTTGTTCCCTGTGCCTCTTTCCAGCAGAGCCACTGCAGTGATCCCAGGGGTAAATTTTTTGTTTCCCATCCACTCGTCAAGGTTTCTCTTGAAGAGTGTTAGTGAGAGGCTCTGCCTAATGTAGACTGGAATCCTGTTCCAAAGCATGCGGAGTCTCTTGGACAGGAATCTATCCCTCCAGCACATCCTCTTTATCATTGTGGTGAGTTTTATTTCCCTAGAGCGTGTGGCTCTTGAGGATTTGTTTTTTTTTTTTTTTTAGGTGGAGCATGTCCATCAATTCTGGGTTGGACATGGCCTTGTATGTCAGGCAGAGATCACCTCTGAGTAAACGGTATGCAGCCGAGTACAGCTGGAGTTTCTTCAGTTGGGCTGCATAGGGCATATGTTTGAGACCAGTAATCCTCTTGGTGAGGTACTTCTGTGGTCTTTCCAGCTGTTGCAGGTGTCTTGTAAGGTACATACCACATGGGGCATTATACTCTATGATGGGTCTAATGAGTGATGAGTAGAGGGGCACAATAACCTCTTTTGTTCTAGATGTGAACCCTTTTTTGATTAGGTGGGCCACATAGAAGGATTTTCTAACCACCTTGGCAATATGATTATCAAAGGAGAGATTATTATCTACTTGGGTCCCCAGATCCCTTATTACATTTTCTGTATTTAGGAGACTACCATGTATGTGGTAGTTCGTGGGTACTTTGTTTTTTCCAAAGGGGGTGACTATGCACTTTTTGGCATTTAGCTTGAGGCCATGATTTTGACACCAGGTATCTGTCTCAGTCAGATCCTTCTGGAGGATGTCTGTATCAGCTAGAGAGTCAATTATGGCCCCCAGTTTGCAGTCATCTGCGAACTTAGTCAGCCATAGTCCTCCTGTGCTTGCCTGTACCTCTGAGAAGTATATACTGAACAGGAGGGGTCCCAGGACCAAGCCCTGGGGGACGCCACTTGTAACTGGTTTAGAGTCGGACCAAGAGCCTGCAACTATGTATCTCATTCCAATTTGAATTCCAACAAAACCAAGAGCCTGCAACTCTCATTGTGTGGGTTCTATCCGTGAGTCAATTGGCACCCCATCTCGTGACATAGGGGTTTATGTTCAGGCTGGTGAGCTTGTCTATGATACCAGAATGGGGAATGGTGTCAAAAGCCTTTGCGGGGTCTAGGTAGGCTGTGTGGGCCTCCTTTCCCTCATCTAAAGCCTTTGTAACTGTCTCAAAGAAGTCCACCAGGTTTAGGAGGCATGATCTGCCCTTAACAAAGCCAAACTGGGCAAGGTCCAATGTTTGAATGTTCCCAGTGTCTCTGTAAATGAATTCCATGATGATGCATTCCATAGCCTTGCAGACCAGGCTAGTCAGGCTTATAGGGTGAAAGTTCCTGGGGTCCATTGTGGTTCCACCTTTGTGGAGCGGGATAATGGTTGCTGTGCACCACTCTATGGGTACGTAGCCTGAAGAGAGGCTGAGTTTAAACAGTGTGTTTAGGTGAGGGGTTAGTTCGTTTTGGAGCTCATGTAAGATGCAGCCTGGGACACCGTCTGGTCTCACTGAAGCTGTATTTTTGGCTTTGGCTAGAGCTGTTTTAACCTGTGTGTGTCAGTGATTGCTGGGGCACTACATTCTTCTGGTATGGTTATGGGCCTTTTAGAGGGTGAGAGGGGGGTGATATTTTCACTAAACCTGTCTGCCAGAATGTTGGCAATATCAGTCAGTTCAGTGTATTTTGTGCCATTCTGCACTAACTCAGAGCAGATCTGAGAGTTTCCACTTGGGTTCTTAACATAGCTAAAGAACGATTTGTGGTTATCTTTGGAGTCCTTGGCAATTTTTCTTTCAAAGCTAGCCTTGGATAATTTTATGAGGGATCGTAATTTCTTGCTGATACTAATCAGGGATAGCTTTCCTTCTTGGGATTTTACTCTTTTCTGCACTAGTTTCCTCCTTCTATTGTATAGCTTGTTTATGGCAGGGGTCCACCAGACTGGTTTCCTTTTCTTGGAGGAGTGAGTCTTGGTTTTGCTTGGGATTGCATGATCCATGCATTCTTGCAGGTGCTCATAGAGTGTCTTTGGAAGGGATTCAGCAGCTTGGACAGTGTTGTCCTTTAGCATGGGGACTGTGAATCTTTCCACCTCGGTCTTAAGTAATGTGAAGTTTGCTTTTGAAAAGTTTTTCACAGTGGTTTCCTTGATTCGGGGTGGGGGCGGAATGTGGATATCCAGAGTGAATAGTCTATGGTCTGATCTAACCAGCGAGGGTTTGACCTCCGGTGCAGAACACCGGTCACCCATGTTGGTGATGACCAGGTCCAATATGTTGTCACCTCTGGTGCAGGAGTTGACTAGCTGATCCAGGGCATTCGAGTTTATAAATTCTAGGAAGCGTTGGGCAAGGGAGTTAGTATTTGAGTAGGTCTCCCAGTTAATGTTTGGGTAATTGATATCACCCAATATTAGGGCATTTGGTAGGACTTTCATATTTTCCAGTGTCTCCAGAAATGTGGAATGGGGGTCCTGGGTCATGGTGGGTGATCTGTATCAAGCTACAATTTGAATTGCAGTTTTGCCCATTGTTAGTTGCACATGGATGATCTCTGAGGCATTGTGCTGTGCCACTAACTTGGAGGTGTGGGTATCCTTGATGAATATGGATACACCCTCACCTCTTGTGTTTCGGTCCGGGTTCTGTGGCCGAAAAGTATGGTATGAGTTATAGCCTGGTAGTGCTGGGGTGCTCTCAGGAGCCTTAAACCAGGTTTCTGTTACTGCACAGATATCGATGTTTTCCATACTGAGGAGTGCCTTGAGTGCATGCATTTTGAGGTTTAGACTTCTGGCGTTGAGTAGCATAACCCTCAGTTTTTGATTACTTGTGCTATTTATGGTGGTGGGTTTGTCTTTTGAGCCTTGTCTAAAAAAGGCAATATGAGGGCGGCAAAAGCTTTGGCCAGTATTCAAAAGCCTAAGGGTGACAGGTGCAAGCCATCTCTTGTGAAGCAACTCGGCTTATCGAGCATGTCATCCCAGGTGGACAGATACTGGATTCCCTTTGAATGACACCAGAAATTTAGCCAATTGTTGAAATTGATAATTTTTTCTTTATACTGTGGCATTATTTTGGTGAGGGCAGGATGCTATTCAGGGTCAGGGTCATACTGGCCTGGGCTATGTGATCAGAGAGCTCTTCTATGTCTCTTTTCATGTAGTCCAGGGAGGTACGTCTCAGGTCATTCACACCAACATGGACAATGACAGAGTCGTATTTGTACTTGTTCTGGAGTGACCTGAGTGCTTGTGTTATGTGGCAGATCCTGGCACCCGACAGGCAGCTAACTGTAACCTTCTCCTTGTCCAGCCTAGTTAGTGGGACATCAGTGTGCCTGACTATAGAATCGCCTATTACTAGTGTATTGGGTATGTTATTTTGCCTTAAGGGCTGTCATTGCATGGCACACTGATTATGTGAACTATGTGTTTCATGGTTTGTGATGGGGTGTTGAGGTTGCTTGGGTGTCTGCATTGGAGGTCTCTATTGCTTTCGCAGATTTTTATTTAGAGCCTCCGAGTACGTATTAGTGTATTTATGTGTGATATTTGCCTGTGTTGGTTTAGTAGGTCTATGTGAGACTGATGGTGAGTTGCAAGTATGTTCCGTCTCCTCTTGACTGTCAGTTCCACTCTTGGGTTGAGAGCGCTTTGCCTCCAGTTTGGCTGTATAATTGCATCTCTCACATATATTAGTGTTTGGTGGTAGGAGGAGAGGGTTGTCTGTGTACATGAGGCATTTGTAACATTGCCTCAAAATGCCCAGATTCAACAGTTGGACTGGAGAGTACACCTGAAACTGCCCTTTGGACATGCCTGAATAGGTAAAGTGAGCTGTTTTACTGATTAGCTGGTAGGGACGAATAGAGAGCCTTGTCCTTCTGGACAGTATAGGGGTTCTAATGCTAGGGTTAATTAGTGCTTGCTATGAGTTTTGAGCAAGTGCTGGGCTGTGAAATGAATGGTTTGAGTGCTTAAGTTGAAAGTTTGTCGGAAATGAAAGAGATGGAAATTAGCCCAAACTGGCCAATAAACTACTAACTTCTGGGCTTTTATTAAGGATAGTATGCTTTTTAAGTTACAACTACATGTGGAGCAGGAAACTAGATATTATAGCTGTAACTGTGAGAAGTCAAGAGTTCATAAGTGACATTATGGCCTGAACACTGATTTTCAAAAATATAAAACTATGCAGTTGAATCATGAAATACATTCGCAAATGCTGCAAGTATTGTCATCTGTAGATTGTCTTTTCCCATCAACCTGCATTTTCTGAGTAGTGATGGCTGAAACAGTATCCAAAGCAATTTGATTGTTTTATTTGTGCTAAGAATTTGGTATTACTTTTCCATAGTGCATAATGTTTCTTTTGCTTATAAAGTTGATCCATTCATATCATTGGGGTGGAACTTTTAGTAAGGTTATGTATGCTTTTATTGAAGCTTTTGTCTTCCAGGTTTATAACAAGACTGTTCAATGCATTCAGGATCATTCACTAGAAGCTTTTAGATGCATAAACATATTAAATATGAATTTAGTTTTCGAATGGATATTTTATTGGACATACTTTGGCATCTGCTATATTTTTATGGTAAAATGAATTTGGAAAAGTTTGGAAAAACATTTTGTGAAGATGGTCTTCCTTGATTTTATGCTGTGATCTCATTGCCAGAACTGAATAGAATATCAGTATCTGATAATGAAAAATGTATGATGGCAGAATTCATGGTACATATCCACAAACAGAGCAATCAATTAAAGGTCTTCTTGTCTTCATTACTATAACAAGTTTTAAACACATCATTTTGAGAATATTACACATATGACAAACAGAGGAACTAAAGAATTTAGATATAATTTAATAAATAAAGATTTCAGAAACCTGTAGCTCCTACAAAAATTTAATAAGAGCACCATAAAATTGAATTAGTGAAACTATATATTTCAAATAGTGTACTCATATCCTTTAGTAATGGACTGGATCACAACATTTAAATGCAGCTGCATAATTGTCATCATTTAGGTTCATGCCAACAAGTTTAGTGGAGTTGTCCAAAAATATAAGATTTCTGGAAAAAGGTTGGTCTTATAAACCAAACACTTTTGAATGTTGTATTGTTGTGTGGATCGAAAAGAATCTGGTTATTGCCTTGTATTAATCAAGCTAGATTATCTATTAATAAAACATTTCCTTTCTTTTTTAGTTTCCTTACTTATGAAAAGATTGTAGTTGTCTTTTTAAAAATCAAGAGACACGGGTATCATTTCCAATTAATAGCTAGTGGTGACTTTGTTCGATTCTTGGCTGGGGTGCCTTCTGTGTGGAGTCTGCATGTCCTCCCTGTGGTCGCGTGGGTTTCCTCCCACATCCCAAAGACATGCAGTAGGTGGATTGGACACTCTAAATTGACCCTAGGTGTGAGTGTGTGTGTGTGTGTGTGTGTGCCTTCTGTAGAAAGTTGGGCGCCGGGATGGCAACTCGACACTGTAAAACTCCACTGCCAATCATGAGCAGACAGATGATCCACTGTGGTGACCCCTAACCAGGAAAAGCTGAAAGAAGAAGAATAAGAGCTAGTGGT
>NC_056725.1:1480628599-1480659292 GCF_019279795.1 Protopterus annectens
ATCTATAAGGTATAGAATGTAATTCCAGAAGTAAACTGATTCTTGAAGAATAGTATCAAGCAAGCAAAACATAAACATTCAGACCATTCAGACTAAGCCCTTGAAAATCTAGCAAGCAGTCTCTCCCAGACTACCTCAAGATATTAGATGCAGCATGAGGCACCATCAACTCCTTCAAATAAGCAAGCCCTAGAGCATATACGACTCTATTTCTCAATAATAAGATGTTCAAAAACTAATCTGGAAGCAAACTGAAGACATTGCAAATTCTGCAACAGAGGAGCTATGAGAGTTGTCTACAAGCAGCCTCAGTGAGAAATCTGTAAAGTGACTTTCTGAATAAAAATTGTGTTGTATCATGCTGATGTGCTGTTTTACAAGCATTCAGTGGATGATGTATTTTTGCTGTGGTATAGCATCCATGGTTAGGATGAATGTGTTACTAGTTAAACTTCACTATGTCTTTTTTGATGTTTAAATTGATTACAACTAGGTATAAGAAACATTTTAAGATATTCTTTTGACACATAATGGCTATGACTTTGAAACCTCCATTTACAGAAAAGATATTAGAAAGGCTAAGCATCTTCATAGAACTAGCATGCATCCTGGGCATATTTTTTTCCAACAAAGTGCATGGCCAGATGATCAGGACATCTAGAAGGATCACTGACAAATATGTATATGATAAGGTGATTCAGAGCCTTATTAATAAAGGAAGGGGCTACAGTATTAATAGCTTAGAAAATATGAAAAATCAAATTGATGAGCTAAGCCTTTATTCAGGGATATAACTACTACTGGTCCTATTAGCCTGAATAACGGTTCATAGATTAGTACTAGTCTAACTACTCTTGTGGGCCATTTCAAGCCTAGCCAGTTACCCCATGTGAAAATCAAACCCTGGACCTTGTGTTGGTAAGGTAAACACCTTAACCATTATGCCATCCTCCCACCTTTCATATAGTAATACTACTACTACTGGTATTTTTAATTTGTCTTTTCCAGTTATACATAATGCAAATACTAAATATGTATCTAACATTTACAGAACATTTTGGAATATTGTAAGCTCTTATGAAGGTCTAATGGACAAAATACCTCTAGTTCCTACATTCATACACACAAATTTTCCTAATTTAAGGCAACGATTAAGCTATAAAGCACAAAGCAAAAACTTTGACAGGCAATAAATGTATTAGACTATGAAAGATATTCACGAAGCCTCCGAGTAAGAGTTATAACTCATACACGGAGGCTGCAGTTAAACGGAGTGATGTCAGCATGCTCTGCATATTAATGAGAGCATGCTGAATCACACTGAAGGCCAACACGGTCTGTGTAAGGCAATAGGGGGCGTGTCCGTAGGCCGAGCCCTGTAAGCAGACACGCCCACAGAAGAGGAAAAGTACCCAAATGAAACACCCACGACAGAGTCCACGGAAATGTGAATAAACAGAACACAACACATGCCCCCACAGACTATGAACAGAAAATAAATATAAATGAACAAGTTATAAGTTTTTTTTAAATTGTAAAGATGTTTAACCATGAGTGCGCTCGTTTGCTGGCGTGCCGTAAGCAGCTACAGTTAGCAGTCAGTGGGAAAGCATATAAAAACTAAATATGCAAAATAAACCAGGAAGCAATAGCATAGCAGTAGAGATGCTGGCTGCAAAGCAGGCATTCATGGTTCGAGCCCCCACAACACCAATTTTTTTTTTTGCAAAATAAGCAGGAAACAAGTCCCTGACAAATATGTAGACATAAAACCACAACTTATGTAAAATGTAATGAAATAGCCCATTTATATTGAAGAAATGTGAGGTAACAAAAGAATAAAACATGCCAGATGTGCCCATAGATGAGCTACAGTTTACCAGGGTGAGTGCATGTGCCCGTAGATGAGCAGTGGTTTAACTGGTGCAAAATGAGTGCCCGTAGCTGAGCAGTGGTTTAACATGCTATATCTATGTGCCCCTAACTGAGCTGAGCGTAATATGTGTGCCGATAGCCAAATGAGGCTTAAAGCAGTGTACCCCATTTGCGGAGCTGCGCGCAAGAAACAAGCTAACCGACGGGCAACGTTGAGCAAGCCGTATCAAAACTGCCTTTACACAGACACACCCCTCAACATGTCTAGACAGTCATGAAAAATAAAAAGCAGTGGCCAGGTTCGAACCCAGGATACTATACACCATAGTCAAGGTACAGAACCACTAAGCCATGACAGCAGTACCTAGAAATGCAATAATAGCTAATATATAGGAATGAATACAAACTACAGCATGACAATGCAGGTTTACTGAAGTTGATACAATTCCAAAATGGCCAATCACAGATATGTGCGGGAAAACGGACTATATAAGCCCCATAGGCGGGAATACACAGCATAAACGATTGTAGAACAGACCTGCAGGCAGAATGTCAGGAGTAGGAGAGGGTAGTCGCTTTCAAGCACAGAGGTGGGGTGTTGAGGAGTCCAGGTACATGGCCTGGCTCCTAGTCCACAATCATGAGGCCCAACTCATGCAGGGCCAGGTCCTCTGGGGAGCATACAGGGCTGAGGCGTGGGACCGGTTGGCTCATGATCTCACCAGTGCCACAGGGATTCCAAGGATTGGTGAGCAGGTCCGTCACCACCATGCGGACCTGAAGAGATGCAAGCAGGACCAACTGAACCTTTGGATCCAGGAGGCCCGGCAAACACCCAACGCCCCACTACTGAGTAAGTAACATTTAATTATGTATGTAAAAAATTAAACTAGCCGATATTATGGAGATGTGTATTCCAATATTACTTCATTTATATTACAGCTGCAGGTGTCCGTTTTGTGAACCGCAGAGCCTATGGCGATAGGCTGGTGTGGTTTAGCCACCAGGCAGGTCAGTAATCCACTACCAGTAACTGTAAAGAAATATAAAAGTATGACAGTCAGCAAAAGAGTGCAGTGTAGTCAGTAAGGAATAAAATCTGCAAGTAACAGTGTGAAAGTGTATGCAAGTATTGCTTGATTACAAGAGTTTTCAGCCTGTAAGTGTAACCTAAACATGAAACTGTCCGACATATATTCTGAAATAAAAATGCTCTGCCTGTAAGAAAATAGTACACAACCTGCAGCAGGCTGAAAAGTATAGCTGCAGAAGATGATGAAATCACATGTGTGAAATATATCCCTGTGGAAATACTGAAACATGACAGAAGTGAGACTGCTGGAAAGGATTGTAATAACTACTGGTAAAACATGTCAATAAAGCCTAGAAGTACCATCCTGAATAGTAAAATGAAAGCAAGTGAGAGAGTGTGAGAAAGTGTCATGAATCCAGCAATACAGTAGTAATAACCCTGAATAAAGTATACTGCAGTCAAGACAGAATGAAATGCATGTGAGATTCAAAACCAAACAGCGAAATATGTTCAAAGTGTTGCTGCATGTGGAATGTGTATCCCAAAATCTGGATATGTTGCTCTCAGTCTGAAATACGCAGATAGGATGATTGTCTGATATACCAAACATCCACACCTGTCTACAGCTATATAAAGCAAAAGTAGCAAGATGATGTAGCTGAACAAAGCTAGATATGAATGTGTATGAAGAACACTAAAATGTATATTGATGTTGCAGTAACAGTCCTATCAGCAAGGTGAAATAGTTATCATATAGGAAACTGTAGTTAGAACAGTAGTGTGTATATAACTGTAGCTATACCCCACCCTATAACCACATATAACCCATTCCACGTGAAAATGGTATGTGCAATCACAATTAACACCCCTGGACATTTGTCCTGTTGGGTCATATATATTTGCATGTCCGTTGATGCATCTGCCCTGTTCATACATCCACACCTGATGGCCCGTTGCCATCAATTAACCCTGCATGTTGTTGGACTGTGTATTTCTGTTCAAATTATGCATGTGTTATGCACGCTGTTCAATGGTGTGAATATCTGGGTGTTTGGTTAATGGGAATACTAATGCATGCTGTTACAACTAATTGTGAATGGTATTATATGTCACTAACCCAAACTGTCATGACATAATGCAAAACATAGGACAACAGGGAAGGCGGGTTCCAGCGGACCCACCTCTTCCACCTCAGCTGGCGAGTGCACCTGGCACTAGTGCCGAGTCCGGACCCTCCTCCGGTGGCCCTGTGCCACCTGCGGGTGGAAGCGCTGCAGGGGATGGGGCTCGCCCCCCCTCTGCAAGTGTGGCCGGAGGAGATCCACCACTCACCCTCTGTAGCGTCTGGACTGTGGTGCGTAGGGAGATTCGGGACTCTGTCCTTGAGCCCCTACGCCAGCTCAAGGCATGGGTGGCGCAACTAACGGGCATGCCTGTTGCCCCGCCTACACAGCCCCCAGCACAGCCCCGTCCTGGGCAGTGAAGGAACAGTGGCAACTGCCTATGGGTGGGGATATCAGTTCCACTGTTGCCATCTGTGGGCTCATGGGCTCTGGATATCCAAACCTCCGTCCCCGTCAATTGTGTAACCCCCCCCACACGTGTCATAGACCGCCCCTGTATGCGTCTTGTTTGTCTTGTCTGTTTACCTACCCAACCTACCTCCCCAGCTGAACCGACTTCCTTCACCTGACATACCACTCTTACCTGAAAAAAAAAAAAAAGGGCACTCTGTACCCACAAAAAAATTACGCCCCATACATAGCTGCCCATTCCGCACACATGTCCGCTGGACATGGAACCTATCAATTACAATTGGCTGTACAACAAGTATTATTGCTGTCCTGACACCTCTTTCATGGGTGGAAGGTTTCAAATGTCACACCAAATTACATACATATGCACAGCTGTTGCTGATGAAGAAATGGGCAGCTATGGGCCTTACCTACATCCCTCCTGCACATCCCAAGCTTGTTTCCCTACTGTCTTACCCTCTTTGTGGCCCCTTTTTCACCACTTTCCTGTCTCCGCATTTTCTTTTCTTTCAAAGAACATAGCGCGGGTGTGCGCCAGAGTAAGCACAGTTAAGCGGTTGTAACCGGGTGTGCGCGGAGCTAACCGCCAGTGCGCATGCGTGAGCTCCGCGCAAACCAGCGCTAGCCCGGTTACAACTGCTTAAAAGTGCCTTAGTCACTGTGATTGACAGGTCCTGTACTCAGTTCAAAAGAAAAATAAACTCCAACTGTCAGTCCCGAACCCAGGAAACACTAGTCTGTACAACCTACCACTAAGCCATGACTCTTACACAAAAACATTGTGCTAAAATAAATATAACATGTAAAAGTAGGTAGGGATGAATGTAAAGCATGTCATTTAAAATAAATGTCAAAACTACTGGATTTCCATAATAGTAGTGTGTGAAAAGAAACAGCCATGCTAGTTGGCAGCCTGTAGATAATAAGGTCAGTTAAAGTACATAGATATATGTATGCATATGTACATATATATATATATATATATATATATATATATATATATATATATATATATATATAAATATATCTATATATAGTTGTAGGAGTCAATGTGCATACACACTTGCTACAGGGAACATGAGAGAGGAATGGAGAATTGTGAATATACAACACAGCCTGAAGCATGAGAGAGATACTAACCTTTACAGTCACAGAACACTGTCCACAGCATACCAGCATGGTCCCCGCCCTCACAATCTGAAAGGGCAACGCCTATCCCACATACCCTTTTATAGCACTGACCTGAAATCACAGTGTGAACTGCAATCAGTACACAACTGCCTGTATGCAATTAGCAAATGCTGGCTTACAATTGGTGCAGAGGCCATCACATGGACCTATGCAGATACCTACAAAAGCATTCAGTGCTAACACTCCCCACATGCAATACATTCATTGCATTGTCTGTAAGCAGACAGAGGGTGAGCGAGAAGTGAGAGAGAGAGAGAGAGAGAGAGAGCAAAAAAAAAAAAAACAGACACTGTGACTCTCTGTAACCTGAAGCTGTCAGCACTGACAGTAGCAGCAGCAAGCAGAAGCTGTGGTAACACAACCAGCTGCGACAAACAGAGGTAATGCAAAGTAGCAGGTTAATAGTGTGCATACTGTGAACCCTCCAAATGTGTCATAGTTCTGTATCCATAGGTATGTCCATGTGATATGTTGTGTGTACGTAGTTCCACCAAAGGGGGATGACCATACATCACATGTCAAGCAGTTATAGGCCAGGATCTTGGCAGCATGTGTCTGTGCGTTGGTCCAGCAATGGCTGTAGTGACTGCTTTGAAATGTCAGCCAGGCCCAAAAGTCAGGATCAGCCCATCCCAAAGGCACACTGGCTGGGAACAAGTGTCTGCAGGTACCTGATGT
Source organism: Protopterus annectens (assembly GCF_019279795.1). Classification (NCBI taxonomy): domain Eukaryota; kingdom Metazoa; phylum Chordata; order Ceratodontiformes; family Protopteridae; genus Protopterus; species Protopterus annectens. The sequence goes on from NC_056725.1 coordinate 1,480,634,912, forward strand.
CACTGCATATGCATCCCATTCTGCATAATTCCATAGCGTAGCAGACCAGGCTCGTTATGCATATGATGTGGTAATTCCCAGGGTCAGTTGAGGTGCCCCCTTAGTGTTGTGGGACCACTGTTGCTGTATGCCACTGTCCAGGTACATATCCTGTAGCACGGCCAAGATAAACTATCAGTGTTACATGCGGTGGTATGTCCTCTCAGAGTGCCGGTAGCACACATCCAGGGGGACCACGAGGTCACAGTGATGCTGTGTGTTCTCCTCTGCTGAGGGCGGCCCTCACCTGGACATGTGCGATGATAGGGAGGTTACATCCAGCTGGGATAAATATTTCAAAGGTGGGGGAGAAGGAGGGGGGATATGTGCACCGAACATGTCTGCAGAATTGTTGCCAATATGCGTGTGTTTGGTGAATGTTAGGTAGGTGATGATTAACACAGAGCATATCTGAGGCATGTGGTCCATATGTGTAACATAACTGAAGAAGGCCTTGTGGTCATCCATAGTGTTTGTGTCCATTTCCCTCCAAGAGTAGGTCGTGGCTGTTGTTATGACGGACTGTAGTGTAGTACCAGTGCTGACCACAGATGCCTACCCTTAATGTGAATGTGCTCTGTCCTGCAGTAGCCTCCTGCTATTGTTATACAATCTGCCTCTGTCTGAGGTCCACCGGACAGGATGCCTAACCTTTGTGCATAGGGTCTGGGTTTGACATGTGTGTGCAAGTGTCATGCAATCCGCGGCATGTCCGTGGTAAGCATTTGCAAAGGGGTCAGCAGTGTGGCTTGTGGCTTCCACTGGCCCAGTGTGCTGCATGGATACCATCTCAATCCCAGCAAGTGAATAACTGTCTAATCACATACATATCAAAGTAGTCTACTGTGCTGGTGGTGGTGGTGGGATATGTATATCCAGGCCGAGTAACGTCTGTCCACATCACAGTAGTGGATGGTGTCCCACATACAGTACCTTGAGATGAACCCCCAGAGTGAGGTTGTGCATTGCACCTGTCAGTGTGTGCTGACCGATGGGGCATGCTACTATGTTGTGTGGAATGTGGCAGGTATTGTTGCACAAGTGTTGGCTGAGCACTGATATCTGGCCATGTACCTGTGTATCCACCACGACACACACACATGCAACATATGGGAGTAGTAATATATCACTACACATGAGTATCATGTATAGTATGTGTGCCATATATTGCTGACATGGTCTGCTGATATCCTATCTGTGTTCTCTTCCAGGGAGATGGCGCGACAGCGTAACCCCACCTACTCTGTGGCGGAAGATGAGGAGATCCACCAGAGCCTGGTGCGGGAGTATGACATCCTGTTTTCCCACACCAGTCAGAATCAGCAGGAGAGGGCCGCACTGTGGCAAGACCTTGTCCGTAGGGTGAATGATATTGGCACGCATAACAGGACATATGAGCAGGTACGACATCACTGCAGTGATTTAATCCGAAGTGTCCGGCAGCGTGCATCAGATATCTACAGGCAACAGGTTGCCACAGGAGGTGGGGTGGCCACACATCCCCCCTCACCAGACTGGAGGGGCTACTCCTAAGTGTTGTGGCTCCAGCCCGAACACCAACAGCAGTACACCTGCATTATGATGGAGGCTGGTTCCACACAGCAGCACGACATGGAGCGTGCAGGTAATATGCCATATGTACACCTGACTGTTCTGTACACTGTATCATATGCAATATCAATGGCACAGATGTGCCCACTGACATTAATCTCATCATTTCTGCAGGTCCCTCCAGGGTTACAGCGAGACAGGCCATCCATGCTGGTGAGTGTGTTTAACATAACCTATAATAGTCCTGATAATGCTAGTAACAGTAGTGTAACTCAGTAGTGCTCTGTGTGTATACTGCAGGGTGTGCATGTGTGCATGTGTGCAGGTGTGTCTGTGCCCATGTGTGCAGGTGTGCCTGTGTCCACGTGTGCATCTGTGCATGTGTGCCTGTGTCCACGTGTGCATGTGTGCATGTGTGAATGTGTGCCTGTGTCCACATGTGCATGTGTGCATGTGTGCATATGTGCATGTGTGCCTGTGTCCACGTGTGCATGTGTGCATGTGTGCATGAGTGCATGTGTACACGTGACCATGTGTGCATGTGTGCATGTGAACACGTGTGCATGTGTGCATGTGTCCATGTGTGCATGTGTCCACGTGTGCATGTGTGCATGTGTTCACGTGTGCATGTGTCCACGTGTGCATGTGTGCATGTGTGCCTGTGTGCATGTGTGCATGTGTGCCTGTGTGCATGTGTCCATGTGTGCATGTGTGTATAAGTGCATCACTGGTAACAATGTCTGGAGACTGTAAACTGTGTTTCCTGTCTTCATCCCACAGGTTCTGGGGCTGCTCTGGTGACCTGCAGCAGGGAACCTGAATCCTGTGCCACGGCTACTGGTAATGATGATATATGTGTAATGGTACAGGAAGGTGTGTCAGGGTCTGCCATTGGTCTGCCAATTGACAGTACACAGCTGTCAACCCCATCATTGTGCACAGTCATCCTGCCTGTACATCCTTTGTCACCATTGTCCCTAGGTGATGGACAGGATACAGCGGGCATAGACCAGGGTAATGTGGTACCTGTGGCACATGCGTCCCCACACAGCAGCCATGGGCAGGGTCCTCCGATGGTACCACACAGACAGTTGCCCATGGGTTCTCGTGGGAGCATCCGTGGGCGTACTGCCTCTGGCCGATGTGCCCAAAGAGGTCTGTCAACCTCAGCTATGTTTCGGACTGTCATGCAGGCTCAGTCATGTATGAAAAGGTACACCAGACAGGGTCTGAGGGAGCTCAGAGCATGTCGCACAGCCATGACAGACAGTATGCGTGACATTGCGGATGCTATCCGTAACTTCACCGATGTCATAAACAGACATTGTGGGGACATATTACAGCAGTTCCACAACCAGATGTCCATGAGCCAGGGCAATGGTGGGCGTCTGCGGCATCGATGTGGCCGTATGCCGGCAGCGGCAGCAGCTGGCAGTCGGCGCGGACGGCAACAGGCTCGCGCACGCCCCCATAGTGCCAGCAGCAGCCCCAGCAATGCTGGGTCTGTGCTGTCATTGGAACGCCCCAGGAGACCACGTGCACGTGGCTCTGGACAGTCCCAACAGGGACATGTGTCCAGTCAACACCCCCCCACTTCTGATGACAGTACCCAGTCTGGCTTTGTACTGGATACGGTCCGTAGCACCCCTGCCAGGCACAGGTACCGTGTCCGTGCACACAGACACTGATCTGTATGGCCTGCCAGATGCAGTCTGTGGCTGTCCACAAACCCCCTGTATATGGCAGCCATGAGGTGGAACTGTGTGCGCGCATACACACATGTGAAATGTTAACACTTAGGGAAACCACATATACGCACACACTGCACCAACACTGCCCCACCCTGTACTGCTGCCCCTCACCAACACACATACACACACATGTCAATTGGTGGTATCAGTGGCTGACTCAGGCATACCTAATCCACACCCTCTGCATATGATGACACTGTGCCACCTCCTGCAATCTCCAACATCATTGTGGGAACAGGTAAACACGTTGCTGATGCACAGGGTGACTACATAGATGTGTATTAGTAGTATCATGTTGGTAACAGTACAGTGTGCTGCTATGACTGTGTGTGTACCCCAGCATGCCTGCTGTAGTAACTGTATGAATGTCCTGAATTGTTATCTGCACCCATAGTACATACCAAAGTATAACAGCTGCACATAATTGCATGCCGGTGGTAAGGTTGTCAACAGATAGCCGCATACATGGGTAGCACAGGGGGAAAGCTAACGCAAGTAGTGATATGCAATGGTGGACATGTACAGTAATGGTGTCAAGATGCCCACAACGACTATGCCATGTGTATGTTCGCGCATCTAGATATGTGTGCAGTACCAATGTAGTCCAGATCACAAATAAGTATGACATAATATCGGTTCTACCATGGGCATCTGTGCTGCGTATTCCTGGGTACATGTTGATAGTGCCTACATATTTGCATTGTTACTTACTGTTATTGTTACCCCTTCTTTGTTGTATAATGCAGTACTTCCAGCCCTGTGTACTGTAGCTTTGTTTGCATGCATGTTCGCTTGGGGTCCCCTGGAACACTGCTTACACCTGCAATGCAGAGTTACAGTGCTTCTGTAGACTGCTTTTGACATCTGCATAGCGTACCATATGTATGTCAACCTTACTCATGACAGAACGTCACTGTCTGTCCTGTATGCATGTACGTTGCCTGTGACACATTGCACACGTCTTACCTGGCATTTACCCACGTGTGCAGTCATATATGTCAGTGCTATGAAACAGTGGCAGTCCACCCACACATACACACCTTCAGTATGTTGTTCCCCATTGGCCCTATGTGTTGGTACTCACCATGGCAATCACACTACTAGGGTGGCATGTGCAAAGGTAACCTGTGAATCACCTCTATGGTCCAGTCGTGGTTTATGTGAGTCATGTGTCATTGTCACAGCTGCCACATGTATGCAGTCAGCCATCACCCTTGGCCAGGAACGTACAACACATGTGTGGGATGCCACCACACAGCCAATCTGGGGACTGGTCTCTGAACCCAGTAATGCCATACCCTGTCAGGTGGCATGTCATATATACTACGTCCAGGACAAACGTCAACCCCAATCCCTGCTGCTACTATTGATAATACCCCTGAAGATGTTCCTGATAGCTTTGACCAGTCCTTTACTGAGACATTGCAGGCCCTAGCTAGCCATCTACCTCCTAGCTCCCCTGGTCCTGAAAGCAGCACCCTAGAAAACTACTTGCGTCCAGCTGCCAACCAGTCGCCACTTCACTTCTCCGTACCTTGATTGTAACAGTGAAACCCACTACACTGTCTGCTGATCAACTCCCTGCCGAGTACCTATCAAAACCAGATGATGCTATTGCTTACCCCGTCTCAAAGGTAATCAAAGGAACCATGTTAGAATCTAACTTTCCCACCATCTGGAAAATGTCATATGTAATCCCACTTCACACAGGAGGCAGCTCTACTGAAGTCTCCAATTATAGGCCAATAGCTATACTCTCTCCACTTGCAGAGATTATGGAAACTTTCGTCATAGACAGTTCATGCACCACCTAATCCAAACTCGCATTATGGCAGACACTCAGCATGGCTTACGTCCTCATCACAGCACTACGTCAGGCCTCCTAGCCTTTACTAACACCATAAGCCATACTTGCAACATTAATTATATATCCACAGCCCTCTTTTTGGATAACTCAAAGGCATACGATATGGTTGATCACCAACTTGTACACCACACCCTGCACAGACTGTCTAGATACTGGAGCCTTCCAATGGTGTCAATCCTACCTGCATGGTCGACAGCAGGCCGGCCTCTGGCAGAACAAACCCTCTAACCTTCTACCTAACACCCTCAGAGTACCACAAGGCTCTATCCTAGGGCCCTTGCTGTCCTCCATCATCATTAACGACCGTTATACTGTCATCCCAAATGTCAGCTGTATCCAATATGCTGTGTACTCTACTCTGATCTGCTCAGCCACATCTCCAGTAGAGTTATGGTCAGCTATCCAGACCACCTTTAATACAATAGCAAACTGGCTTTCTGAACATCGTCTGATCCTAAATCCCAATCAAACTAAACTGCTGTTATTCCACCAACACGTAGGTCTACCACTTTCACCGTTACCATAACATCAACTGATGGCACAATAATCTCTCCTGACCCATCTCCAAAACTATTAGGTGTCATCATAGACAATAATCTCATATGTGACATACATGTTAACCAGATTAGCAAAGCCATCAATAGAAAGCTAGGGTCGCTTTACAGAATTAAAGCCTTCCTAGCCCCTCCAGCTAAAGGTGCCATAGCTCGCTTACACCTTGTTTCAGCCCTTCTGTATGCATCCCCTCTACTCTCACATATGAACAAGACTGTCCTTAACAAGCACTCGATTCGCTACAACCACATTGCCAGGTTTGCCACTGGCCCGCCTTTTAGGACACATCATTGCATCAATCTAAATCAGCTTGGTTGGCTTGCAATACCCATCCTAATACAGTATAACCAACAGATTATGGCCTATAAAATCCTCTATAATCCAGACAATACTCCTGCACTTAAATTATTATCACCCCCTATAACAATCCTAGACCGCTTCGATCCTCTAACAATGTACTACTTCAAACTAGCAAGTTTAATAACACAGCTGGTGATTCTCTCTTTGCAAACCCTGTAAGTAGATCCTGGAACTCACTTCCAGCTGATATTACCCTAATGTCCACCTTAGGTCATTTAACAGTAGACTCAAACAACATTTGTCACGTAACTGGCTATGTCAATGTATCAAGCCTGGCTAACTCGAATGTGTAACTTCTGTGAACCACTTTACTGTGTAATTTAAATTTAATCCTGGCTTGTGCTCAGGTCTAACATTAACCTGTGGAACATGTTTGACTTGCTTACTTATGTAATCTCTGTAAATAATCTGTTTGTACTATGTAATGCTAGTATTCTGTAATGCTGTATCTGCTACCCTCATAGCTTGTCTCCACGGGCCTCCCCTGGAAATGGACATGCATCCAGTTGGGCTATCCCAGTCAACAAATGTAGGATAAATAAATAAATCAATACAATATATTACAGTGACGACAATACCAGTCAGACATTGACACACACTGACAGCATGCTGAATACACTGGGGCATACATGGGGACTCAGACTAGCAGCCTGCCTGGGCATCACACACCTCCGCAGCTGGCACACAGGCATATGTTCCGTCGGAACAGAGCACATGCCACACATGGCACGCACATCCCCTGTGCCACACACCCACAGCCTGTAGGGCTACACAACACACCTGCTACAGACGTGTTAGGTACCTGTCATGTGTGCTGCACTGGGGTCCCGCTCAACAGGCTGTATCTGGTGAAGGTCACAGTGATATGACTCAGGGGCACTATGGTCCACCACAGCACACATGCATACAGGTCAGACAGAGGCATGGACAGATATGACTCACTCATTGACCATGCCAGTGTGGCTGCCTGGGACATACCTCCCTGGACTACATGATAGGGAACATAGAATGGATCTCTCAGCATGTGGCACAGGCCAGTATGAGCCTGATGTTGGTTGCCAACATACCCTCACCAGGTATTCTACCACTATATGTGGGAAGGCTGTTGTAGGTCTACATTATGCTCAGTCTCCACTGTCATTCATAGGGTATCCACTGGCTGTCAACGTGTGCTTACATGCTAGGGAAGCCACATTGATGTGCATGGGTCATCTTGCACGTGACACCCATGGCTCGATGTATAATGGCAAGGCTCCTTGGTACACACATACTGCCTTATGCTGCAGGACATGGTTTACATAGCGACCTCTGTGGGTATCACACAGGTTAGGACACTAACAGTGCTGCCACACAACAACAGCAGTGTACACCAGAGGATGCATGCACCAGAAACTGCCCTCAGCACGGTGAACTGCAATGTCTGTGCAGTACCGGATGCATGATTCATGTCTCACAGGTGTTACCCATCACTGACAGGTTATGCCCCATACCATGCCTGTCGTCCCCTACACATGTAACACACATGGATAGGGGGGTGGTATCCCAAGGTAACACAGATACACACACCTCCAGGTTGTTGGCACAGCACAAACCATCAGGGCCTACTCATGTGCAGCTGACAGTGTGCCGGACTGCCATCTGGTTCATAGCATGGCACACACAACCCTCACATACACAGGAAGACCACCTATCCTCCATAACAACACCGGCAATATGACAGTCTCATGAACTGTGTTTATAAGGCCGTACTGCATCCAGCCAAACATTGTGTGTGAGCATTACTGTAGCTACAGCACTCTAGTTGAAGAGTTCACAGCATGTGGTCACCGAATTGCAGTGGAATGACATGTTACCACTACCACAACAGGTGGGAGCATGCAGCACCTGTACATTGACTACAGGTACACTATATGGCCCAGACCAGATGTGTATCCCCTGCTGTAGGTCTTTCACCATAGACACCCACACTGTATAGGGACACACCACGTGCGGACCCTGCACAGTAAGACACAGTCATATTGGTATACATTGCTAATACCATTTATCCACACAAAGCATGTGTCAGACATGGTAACTACTGCAGGTCACAGGTATTTATGTGTATGTGTCACACACATACATCATGTGTGCAATGCCATTGCTGGGTTAGGCAATGGCATGCATTGTTATGTACAAACACCCGCACAAGGTCATACTGTGTGACACAACCACACGTGACAGTTGTGGGTTACCAAAACATGCCTATCTGTACTCTGACAATGGTAATAGACAGAGTAGCAGAGCACACTATTGGCATTACTAGCCAACTAGCCCTGTTTGGCTGTGCTGATAGTGTGGTGACATCCCCTGTGTTTACTGGGGGAGTATGCAGCATCTGGTGTATTGTAGTATTTGCAAAAAGGATCTGTTCCCTCACACTTGCATTTACACACACCCTACTACCCCCACACACATGCACACTTGCCATTTGCAGAATTCATTCCCCTACCTACCTGAGTCATGACACGTGAGAGGGACGCATTAGCAAAGCGCACTGTTCAGTTTACTAGATAGTTCTTTGTCTCTGGCTATACTTATAGGGTGCTGACAACATCAGTACTTTGAAAGGGTAATGTGCATCAGGTAGTGTGATCACCTGATTGCCAAAACTAACATGTTTTTCATATGGAAATGCACACACACACACACACACACACACACTCCCCACATGCAAACACACACACATGTCATTTATAGGTTTCAAACTCCTACCTAACTACATTACGATACGCAGGAGAAACGCATTAGTAGAGCGTGCTATTCGCATTACTGGGAGGCTTCCTTTCTCCTGCTGTACTTATAGGGTGCTGACATCATCTGTGTTTAGAAAGGGGAGTGTGCATCCTGTAGTGTGTTCTCCCAGTTGCCAAAAGGAACATTCCCCACATACATATTTACACACACACACAATAACCCCCCCCCCCATCCAAACACACACACTTGGCATTTGCAGGATTCAAACCACTACCTATGTTATGACACTTGAGACGGATGCATTAGCAGAGCGCGCTATTCGCATTACTGGAAGGCTTCCCTTCTCCTGCTGTACTTATAGGGTGCCGACATCATCTGTGTTTAGAAAGGGGAGTGTGCATCCTGTAGTGTGTTCTCCCAGTTGCCAAAAGGAACATTCCCCACATACATATTTACACACACACAATAACCCCCCCCCATCCAAACACACACACTTGGCATTTGCAGGATTCAAACCACTACCTAACTATGTTATGACACTTGAGACGGATGCATTAGCAGAGATCGCTATTCGCAATACTGGGAGGCTTCCCTTCTCCTGCTGTACTTATAGGGTGCTGACATCATCTGTGTTTAGAAAGGGGAGTGTGCATCCTGTAGTGTGTTCTCCCAGTTGCCAAAAGGAACATTTCCCTCATACATATCTGCACACACACAATAACCCCCCCCCCATCCAAACACACACACTTGGCATTTGCAGGATTCAAATCACTACCTAACTATGTTATGACACTTGAGATGAATGCATTAGCAGAGTGCACTATTCGCATTACTGGGAGGCTTCCCTTCTCCTGCTGTACTTATAGGGTGCTGACATCATCTGTGTTTAGAAAGGGGAGTGTGCATCCTGTAGTGTGTTCTCCCAGTTGCCAAAAGGAACATTTCCCTCATACATATCTGCACACACACAATAACCCCCCCCCCATTCAAACACACACACGTGGCATTTGCAGGATTCAAACCACTATCTAACTATGTTATGACACTTGCGATGGATGCATTAGCAGAGCGCGCTATTCGCATTGCTGGGAGGCTCTCCTTCTCCTGCTGTACTTATAGGGTGCTGACATCATCTGTGTTTAGAAAGGGGAGTGTGCATCCTGTAGTGTGTTCTCCCAGTTGCCAAAAGGAACATTTCCCTCATACATATCTGCACCCACACAATAAGCCCCCCCATCCAATCACACACACTTGGCATTTGCAAGATTCAAACCACTATCTAACTATGTTATGACATTTGAGATGGATGCATTAGCAGAATGCACTATTCGCAGTACTGGGAGGCTTCCCTTCTCCTGCTGTACTTATAGGGTGCTGACATCATCTGTGTTTAGAAAGGGGAGTGTGCATCCTGTAGTGTGTTCTCCCAGTTGCCAAAAGGGACATTTCCTTCTCACAGCCTTTCACACACCCACACACTCACTGAGCATTTGCAGGATTCGAACCCCTACCTAACTATATTATGACATTTGAGGGTGACGCATTAGCAGAGCACACTATCCGAATTATTGGGCATCTGTTCTGCACCTGTAGTATTTCTAGGGTGCTGACATCTTCATTTCCACATAGGTTTGTAGATGTCGTACTACCTGTCAGGTGGGGGATAGCATATATATGCATTTGCAGCCACCTACATCAGGGTCAGATATGCACATCGCACTGGCAGGTTATGTTCTATACCATGCTTTGGGACCACAGGACCTGTAACACACAACACAACCAGTCCAGCACACCACACCCACATCCAGGACACACACTTAGCTTCCCTGGGAACAGTGCCAGGATATGCAGGTATTCACATACACCATTCCAGTTGTTAACATCAGGTACAGGCATATTGTGTGTGAGAACTACTCAGGCCTCTACCACTTTACCCTACCGCCACTACAATTTGTGGGTCCATGTGCTATGGCAGAACCACACACCACAGCCACATGGGTTAATACATATTGCACCTGTCCATCTGCAACGTGGGTACTCACTGTTCCACACCAGAGGTAGACCACCATTGTTGATACCTGCCCATGTCCACCTTTCCCTGGACATCCAAATCTCATCTCCACCCCCAGGCAAGGTTGTCACTGCACACAAACTGTGTTTAGCACAAGCAGACTCTACACTTGTGTAGACTGGGGTGGATGATTTCAGAGGACCCATGCTGGAGGACTATACTGGCCACTCAGCATAATCCTTGACACTTGCATCCTATGAGCATGTGTACAGTTTGCATTGGTCATGCTATCCCACATATACCCATGACTGCTCCACAACAAGACACCTGTCAGCTGTACACCGGCCATATATGCGCCGTTCAACAGACAGAGCGACCTACTACATTGCAGAGCTGTAGCCTACAGAGGGAGGACATCTGTGGACAGTTCCAGCATGGCACTTCATTCACACATACTCATTACAACACAGTGTTGACAGTGGAATCGTCCAGAGAATGCAGGTAGGGCTCCCTCAGTCTGTTATTGACGGACACCTACTGTCAGAGATCCTCAGCAACCCTCTCACAGCACACACCGACAACATGGCTGTGGCTTAGCACATTCAATCCCTGAGACCTCCACGGTGCCCCTGCTTGACAGAGGCACAGCTCACTAGCCTCACATGTCGCCTTCTGTGACCTACTTTACAGTGGCATGGTAGCCTACTATCCTGGGGATGCAGATGCCAAACACACTCTGGCTGAGCTGCCATTCCCTGGGGCAAGAAGCCTAGTATTGACCTCTACACCCATATGTTCAATTGTCGGATGCACAATATTTGTTGTGCTGTTCTACTGTTTGCAGGTCTTTATTGCCATAGCATTCCCTGTTCCTATGACCAACTTGTGTATCTGTGGCAGATGTTTGCATATGACGGCGATCCACTATATCACTTATGTCTCTGTGGTCATTTACTGTGTGCACTGGGCTGATTGCTGTGTTGTGGTTGGTTCCTGGACTGACACGCACAAATACCAGATATGTGTGGCCAACTGCTACACAGAGATATGGCCTAAGTGTGTGAGCATGCCCAGTTCAGCCTTTCCATGGCATGTTGTCTGACATATGCCTCATTTATCAAAGTGTGCGAGCATGCCCAGTGTGAGCTTTCCATATGTTGTACTCTGAAGTCCAACACATATTTGGGTGTGTGTGACCTTCATCATTATCACACGTTTATGATTGTGTGCTGGGTGTCATGTTGTGGACTAACTGGCCAACTGCTTCATGTCTGCCACAACAGGGATTATACTGTGCCTGCAGGAATTGCATGGGATACTTTGCAGACAGTTCTCAACATACTTTCATAATGACCTAACACTGTAGTACCGTATAGTGTACTGGTTCGGTATTTCACTGTAGTGGACAGTATCCTGGGCTTTAGTCCTATCACTGCTTGACATCTTCATAGTGAGCATGACAGACTGTGTAGGGGCCAGTTGTGCACATATGACCATGTTGCAATATGTTCAGATATGGACTACCTACACCAGGCTCGTCCAACATTGCTAGTGTATTCCACAACATGGGTGGACATTGGCAAACACTAGCGATGTTCTGTAGGCCATTGCTGATGGTAGTCACAGGGTGTGTTTGTCCTTCGACACACATTGTAACTGGAGTTTGCCATTACATATGTCATGGTTGGTATACTGTGCCTCTGTCTACCTCTGACATAACAGTGATACCCAGGGCAGCCTACCATCTTCCATACACTCATCAGGATGCCTCTTGAGGGGTGTCGATATGTGGCACTCTGGCTGACCTGTACCAGGAGTTTACTGCAGTGTGGGGGTGCCTTCTGTGTTATGGATCATTCTGTACAGCTTGTCCTATGTATGTCAGTGCTGGGGTTCAGGTCTCTCATGTGCATAGCTCACTGCCATTCAGATTGTACAAGGTGCAACATGTTCATTCATTCCAGGTTGGACATGGCATCATACATCAGGCACAGCTTTCCTGTAGCCGGGAAGGATGGCAGTGTGTGGGGCTGCAGTTTGTTTACTCAGGCAACACATGGCATCTGTTCAGGCTCTTTGCTACCCCTGGTGGGGTACTGTTGTGGACTTTACAGTTGTTGGAGGTGTCTGCTGCGGTATATCCCACAAGGGCTATTGTAGTCAGTTGTGATGCTGATGGAGGATGGCTGCAGAGCCAGAGTGATTTCCCTTATCTACATCTGCCAGCCTTCATGTTTGGGTGGGTATATGGTACATGTTTCTGCGAACACTACAGACACATGTTTGTCCAGTGCAGGTTATTTATCACCTTTTGTACCCAGGTCTCACATTACATGTTAGGTGCCTCATGGGTTAACACCTGTGTGGTATTTTGTGGGCACTTACTGTATATCCACAGTGGTTGTCTATACACATTTCTGCGATTAGCTTGCTGATTTGGCTATGGCTACAGTTGTTTGTTTGTGGGTGGCCCTTTTGTGGGTTTCTTGTGTCAGCTGGGGGTCGGATACGGTGGGCTGTTTGTACTCCTCTGCATACATGCTCAGTCACAGTCCTTTCATGTTGGCCTATACCTATGGGACATGTATACAGAACGGGGGGGGGGCAAGACCAGGCCTTGTGGGATGCCACTCATATCCGCTTTGTAGTCTGGCATGGATGCAGCATGTCTGACCATGTCAGTTCTGTCCTTGGTCTGCTTTGCAACCCCTCTACTGACATAGGGGTGTATATTTAAGCTGGTGAACATATCCATACTGAACACGTACGGTATGGTCTAGAAGCATGTGCACGGTCCAGCTACGCTGTGTGGACCACATAGCCCTCTTCACTGACCTTAATGACTGCTTCAAATGGGTCAGACATGTTTAGGGGCCGGTTCTGCAGTTACAGCAGCCACAGTGTGTCGGGTCCGGTATCAGTAGGTCCACATTAGCCTTCTGTCTGCAGTACATACTGATCCTTTCCATAGCTGTGCAGAACAAGCTTGTCAGGATCCTGGGGTGTTAGTTTGGAGTATCCATTCAGGCAACCCCTTTGTTGTGATGGACCACTGTTGTTGTACACTGCTCTTTGGGTACATACCCTGTGGTAAGGCTGACATTGGCCAGTAGTGTGATTTTGCATTCCATTACTCTTGGGGTCCATGTTGGCCTCAGCACAGGACACCGTCACATACCTTTGCTGCTGTGTGTTCTGCTTTGCAGATGATGGCTGTTACCTCAGCATCTGCAATGTCAGGGGACCATCTGCTGGGATAGGTATTTTGCACTCGGGGGGGGGTGTTTGCACTGCACCTGACAGGTTGTATGTTAGCAATATGTGCGTGTGTTTGGTATGTTGTTTGTAATATCTGTGTGATTCAGAGCATATCTGTGGATGCCCAACATGGTTCCTACCATCAGTTGGGTAAGCCTTGTGATTATCCTTAGTGTCCTGTACGTGTTGTATCTTCATAGGTTCATGGGTTCATAGTAGGCTAGACACCCTAGGCCATTGGTAAGCCTAGCTAGAGTGTGTGTGTCTTTTGCCACCCCTTGCTATGTTCAATTATGGCCATTTATGAGGTTCTTCACTGAGCCTCTGTCTGGTCGTGACACAGTGGGGACCCCGCAGTATACATGTACGGTCATCCATCCACTTGGCAATATTCCTGTTGTGGGGTGTCAGTGAGGGGCTCTGCCTACCATGGATTGGGATCCTGTTTCTGGGTGTGGGGAGCCTATGGGTTATGTATCTGTCCTTCCAGCACATCTTATTTCATTATGTGTTGAGGTTGACATCTGTGACTCTCACAGCTCCAATGGCTTTGATTTCCTGTGGTGTAGCATGTCCATTACTCCTGTGTTGGACATGGCCTGGTACAACAGACATACAATGCCTCTGTGTAGGCAGTGTGTGACTGCAGTCAGCTGGGGTGTCTACATCCAGGCAGCATATGACATATATTTCGCTCCCTTTATCCTGTTGGTGGGGTAACTATGAGGTCTTCCAAACTGCTGCAGGTGTCATGTATGGTACATCCCATATGAATCATTGTACTAGATTATGGGTCTGATAAGGGGACAGTACAGCGGCACAGTGACCCCTGTTCATGTTGGTGTGAATCCTTTCATGATACGGTGTCCAGTATCAACAGTCTTCATAGCCACATTGGCATTGTGGCTGTCACATGACAGATTAATGTCGACCTGTGTCCCTAGGTCCCTGATGACTCCTTGCATACATAATGGTTTGACACCTATGTGGTACTTTGTGTACCTTGTCTGGTATTTGGTGGGACATCCATACTGTCCAGTGTCTTCAGATGTCTGGGTGGGGTTCTTGTGTGTGAGAGTGTGGTCTGTCACATGCTACAGACTGTACAGCAGTTTTGAGTACAGTTATGTGCACATGGGTGGTGTCCGCTGCTTTGTGCATTGTCAGTTACCTGGCTATATGGGTGTCTGTGCTGCATATGGATACTCCCCCTCCTTTGATGTCTTGGTGCAGGTGTTGGGACCATAGCACATGGTATGTGGTATAACCTAGTAGTGCTGGTGTGGCATCACTAGGCCTGCAGTAGGCTTCTGTCACTGGACAGGCATCAATGTTCTCCATAATGGGAAGTGCCTCAGGGGCATGCATATTGCAGTTTACATATCTGGCATTGGGCAGCATTACCCTTATGTTTCCTACCACTTATGTTTTCTAGGGTGGTGGGTAGTCTTTTTGGCCTTGCCTACATACGGCTCTATGGAGGCGGCAAAGGCCTTATCCAGTATCCAGACGCACACAGGTAACAGCTGAAAGCCACCCCTGTAACAGCAGCAGCATGGCTTGTCATGCTTGACATCTCAAGCGGACACACATTACACCCTCTTGGACTGACAGCTGTAACTGTGCCAGCTGTTAAACATGAGCATTCTGTGTTTGTACTGTGGCATCATTCTTGGTGAGGGTTGGATGCTGCACACAGCCAGTGTCATCCCGCCCTGGGGTACATACTGGGAGGGACCATACATGTCTCATTTGTTGTTGACCAGGGAGGTACATCTCAGGTAATTCACCCCAGCATGGACATTGAGTGCATCATATTCCTGCTTGCTTTGGGGTGACCTGCGTACTTGTGTTACGTGGCATTTTGTGGCTACCTACAAGCAGCTTACTCTACCCTTTCCCTTGTTCAGTCTGGTGAGTGGGACAGCTGTGTTTCTGCCTATACAGACACCTATTACGACTGTATCAGGCATTTGTTTCTCCTTCGGGCCTGTGACTGTTTGGCACACCAGCTTTGCGTACTATTCGTTGCATGTGCTATGTTTGAAGGTTGTGGTTGCTTGTGATCTACTTTGGAGGCATCTGTTGGTGTGGTGTGTTTGTAATTGAGGCCTCCAGGAATATTTGTCTGTGTTTATGTGTTTGGTTTACAGTTGTGGTAGGTCTATGTGGGACTGGGTTCGTGGTGTATGTGGTTACCTTCTCCTCCTGACTAGTGTTGACAGTACTGGCTTGTTGGAGCTCAACCTCTGCTTTGGATACATGGATGCATCTATCACATATGTTTGTATTTATTCGGTGGTGTTGTGGTTGTCTGTGTACTTGGTACTGGCGTCACATTGCCTCTGGATTCATAGGTTATACTTGTTGTGGCTGGACTTAGTGGATTGTATGTGTGGACATATGTTGTTGCCATACTACTGGTCAGTGATTACTTCCCTTTTTATGTTTGCTCTATCATGTGGTATCTTCCTCATTCTCTTGCATGGTTTGGTAATGGCTGGAGCCCAGCATGCCAGATGTCTGCGTGTATGGCATTGTGTGTTGTTGTTATTTGTGATTGCATACTCCAAGCATTCCTGGCTGTGTTCATGGAATGCCTGTATAACATGTTCTGTGGTGTGTCCCATGTTCTGCACTTGCACAGGGCCTTTTGTGGATTCAACATCGGTTTTGAGGGCTGCAACCTGTACTTTACACATGTTTTTCACTGTGGTATTCTAGCCAGGGACTGGGGTCGGGTGTGTATTTCCAGTGTGCTTACTCTATGGTCTTGTCTTACCAGTGAGGGGTACACTTCTCATCTTGCCATCCAGTACACATGTTGCTGATTATCACATCCAGTATGCTTACCCCTCTTGTATTGTAGGGGTAGTACATTGTTCCTGGGCAGTTTGGTTTATGGCATCTGGGTAATTTTCCCCTACTGTGTTGGTGCTAGTGCGATGCTACCGGTGTATGTCTGGGTATTTTCAGTCGAGCAATATAATGTGGTTTGGGGGGCTTGATATATTCATGTATTCCGACATAGGCCAGGTGATGTTCCTGGTATTAGGACAGTGGTCTGCAGCAGGCTATCTACTGCGAGGCAGTTTTAGCCATTGGTATTTGACCATGGCTATTCCATGCTGCTTCTTGTTGTGGTACCAACATGGGGGTGTGGTTATCCTTGCCATTTCTTGCTAGTCACCCTCCTTTTGTAGCTTGTTCCATGTTTTGCGGCTGTACAGCACAGTATGAGGTGTGACCTGGTAGTGCTAGGGTGCTGCTGTGAGCCTTGCCCAGTTCTCTATTACAGGACTGGTATCTACATTCTCCTTACTGTGTGCGTTTACACTGCACACATCTTGCTGTTTGTACATCTGTCATGGGGTAGTATTACATCTAGGTTCCTATCCTTTGTAGAACCTATAAGGTTGGGTGTGTGTTTTGTGACTTACCTATTCAGGGCATGTTGTGGGTACTGACAGTCTTTGCCAGTATCCATGGGGCATGGCATGCTAGGTGCACCCTAGCAGGTGGTGCATCATGTCAAACTCCGCATATCTTCCCAGCCTGTGACACATTGGCTCCCCTTTGACTGACTGCATTACTTCAGCCGGTTATTGTACTTGATCTTCTTGTCTTCATAGTGTGGCATCATGCTTGGTGAGGGTGAGATGTTAGGCAGGGTCTTCATGTTTGCATATACTAGATGATGTTACATTGCTTGACACATGGCAATCATGCCTCAGGTGGTGCTGCAGGGCTGCCTCTGTCGGATGCACATACTACACTCCCTGTACATGTTTGAGAGCAGGTTGTGTCATGTTAGGCATCCCTGTTACTATATGAGTGAGTCAGAGAGGGATATCATTCCCAGGGTTCCTACTGTGCCAGTGTATGTGCTATGCATTGCCTCTTTGCCAAGGCCAGGGCATACTGGGCATGCCTCCTTCTGCCTACTGGGGCAGGCTCAGGTTGTTCCTCCTCCGAGTCACGCTCTGCCTGTGATGGCCTTGGCAATGGTGGGGGGCTGTTTGGCCCGGCCCTATGCTGGTCCTGCTGCATCTGTTTTCGCAAGATCATATTATGTAGCATAGCACATACCATGACAATTTGGGTACATGTAGTTGGTGTGTACTGCAAGGCTCCACCAAATGTGTCCAGACACCGGAACTGTGACTTGAGCAGCCCAAACACACGCTCTATCACATTACGTGTTTGTGCGTGTGCCTCATTATGGCGTTCCTGTTCAGGTGTGTGTGCGTTTCTGATGGGTGTCATCAGCCACGGCTCCAGTGCATAACCTGCATCCCCCACTAGGTGTCCGTGTGGGATGTCCCCATTGGCAAATGTCTGGTACAGCTGCGTCAAATGCCAGATGTGGGAATCGTGATAACTCCCAGGGCAGCCCTCACACACATTCATTATTATGCCCTGGGCATCACACACAACCTGGCAGTTGATGGAGGGGAAGCCCTTGCGGTTAATGTAGGCCCTACCCCGCTCGCCTGCTGGTGCTTTGATGCGTATGTGCGTGCAGTCTATAGCACCCAGTACCTCAGGGTATTCCGCTATTTGCTGGAAGAGACGCATATTGCTGGCCAATACCTCACGGGCATTGGGGAAATATACATGATCACTGACATGTGCTGACATGGCATCCAGGAACTGATGTAGTACCCTGGAGGCTGATGCCTGTGATATCCCCATCATATCGCCAGTTGGTCTCTGGGAGGTACCTGTTGCTAGTATTCTTAGGCCAACACATACCTTGGTTTCCACTGGGATGGGTTCCACTCTGTTGGTTTTGTGTGTGAGGCGTGGCCTGCACAGCTCAACAATCTGCTGCAGGAGCTCTCTGTCCACTCTATAGCTCTCTACTATCTCCAGCTCATGTAACCCATGGTAGGTGACCCTGGGCCTGTACACTCTTCTCCGTCTCCTCACTGTGGGTTGTCTGGCACCATCTGCATTGTCACCACCCTCAGCAAGTCGCCTATGTCTCATTATGACAGCTATGGCAGCCCCTAACATTTCTGCTCTGAGTTCAGCTTTTTCAGTTTTCACTTCTATTAGCTTACTCCTGTCTTGCAGTGTCTCTTAATGGAAACATCCTGCACTACTGTTTGCAGAGTTTTAAGTGCTGGGCTGGGCTACTATTCTGCCTGTGTAATTGCCTGCTTCTAATTATTTTCACCTGCTAGCTTCAGCAGTTATCCCTGCTAGCTTCCTATTAATTCTGTTGCTTCCTTTTTCCTTTCTGTTTCCTCAGGGGGGGTGCAACTTGCATACTATCTGAAACACGCTCACAGTGGCTTACACGCTCGCACACGTGCTTACATGGTTAAGAATCTACTTATTCGGGTTTAAACGCGCGTTCACCCACGCAAACACTGTTACACGTCTGCCAACAGCCTCCAACATACTCAGACTGCCTTACAGACGCGCACACCCACGCAAACAGTGTTAAACATCTCCCAACATGCTCCCACATGCTCACACTGCCTTACACGCGCGCACACTGCCTTACTCGCGCTTCATTGCGCACATGCGCATGCACGGCCAGCAAGAAACTTTGGTGTAGGTAACAGTGTACACCTTCCATTTCTTGACTTTCCATGACTTATCTAGTGGCACACCGCTTTCAATGATCTGTGCCTGTCATCTGTCATGTTACACTGGCCTCCAATGAACTGCATTTCTTTCTACCATTACCCCCTGTGATGTCACCTATCTCCTACTCTATTCCTCCCCCTTTTGTATCTCTTACACTACTCAAACTGTACTAATTTGGCATGTGACTGTGAGATTCAGTATCGTAACCCTCATTTACATGAGATTGCCTACTAATGCTTAGTTACATGTCTTAGACTCAGCTTCCCCCCTTAGCAACCACTACACGGTGGCCATGTTGGTTTTGGTCTGCTGGTCCCTGCATTGTCATTCCATGTATTGCATGAAACCCACATTTGTGGGTTTATAACCTTCTTTTTAATGGTTTTATACAGCGCAGCCCGTTTGCGCGGGGCTGCGCTGGGTTTAAACATCGGCGATTGCCGAAAATAAAAAACATATTTTTAATATTTTTGCATCGGGTTATCTTGCCAATGGCCACATATTTGGCCATTGGCATGCTGCCTGAATCAAATGCAACCTTTTTTGGAGTTGACATCGCTCCGTTGTGGATTTTGCAGAAATGTACTCAGTTGTCAACTGAGTACATTTCTGCAGCTAAAACGTCTCCTACACGGACTGGTTTCTGCTTCGTGGCTCGCTAATATACCTCATTTGCATACCTTTCGGATGCAAGTGAGGTATTTAGCATGTCCACGCCCAGTCTGTGTAAGAGACGTTTTAGCTGGTCTCTTACACGGAGTTTAGGGCTGTTCCTGGATCGCGAGGCTTGCATGGAGTGTTGCACGTCTCTTACACTCCGTGCAAGCCTTCGTGAATCCTGCCCTATGTTTTAGTTGTTCATTTTGTGAATATATTAGCAGTGGTAAGTAATTTATACATCCAAATACTTGGAAAATATTTAACTTGAATGTATTGGCAATGGTGAAACAAAGAATATTCTGAATATAATAAGATACATAAAATGCACTTCTTTCTACACTGGTAAAAGCAATGCAAAACTGAAGGATCACATATGTGAACACTTGTCTTATATACGTAGACGTTGAAACAAATGCTTATATTACAGGTTGGTAGTCCACATCGTTTTGTGTTTAGTTTTTTTACAACTGGTATCTATTAGTATAAGGGTTAATTTTTGCAAACAGAGAGAAAAAAGACTCTAATTGGATTTGTAGGCTTTGAGTAGATTGCCCTCCAGGATCAAATGGAATATGCAGTTTGAAACCTGTTTCAAAATCTAGATCCATTAAATAGATGCTCAAATTGTATTTTTTAATTTTTTTAACACTGCTGCTTTAAGATTTCTAGATGTGCTATGTAATTGTTGTTGCCATTGGTCGATTTGGTCATATGATTCTTAGACTGGATTTAAAAGCTGCTGGTCTTATACTCAAACTTTTTAATTTATATGAGGAAGCACCATCGTGTGAAAGCTTATATCAATTGAATACATCTTTTGTTCATGGTGTCCTTGAGCCATGAGTTGTTTGCTACAATGGTTTTTTATGCTCAAGGCCAACCTTTACTCATTTTGAGCTACCTGTTTTTGTCAAATTACCAATTGACAGCTCTGAGTAGATGGTGATATACCAATCTATGAAAGAGGAAACAAATGAATCACCATAGCAAAAGTCATAAATGATAGAAAGCCTTGCATCAATGCAATCAATGTTCTTTAGTGTCATTCTACATCAATCTATCATCAAGGGCTATGTCCAGATGATCTACTTGTGACAGAAATTCCAATCAATTTGACCCATAAATAAGTGAGGAAATAACTGCATCCTTTTGTTGTTTGTAGGGTTGAGTTTTAGATTATTCTCAGGTAACCAGATGAAAATTAACTACAAATAGACTTCAAGTGGTGTAACATCTGATGGAAAATCCTGAGTGAGGGAGAGGTAAAGCTGAATCTTAGCAGTGTAAGATTGATAACAACTATAGTGTCTATAAAGCTGTGCCAAAAATGAACCCTTTGAAATCCCACATTTTATGGGGCTAGATAATAGATAAATGTAAGCCTGGCACATCTCTTTGGGAGTTACATAGAAGTAAGAGGCAAACTAGTGAAGCACTTCAGAGAAAGCAGAGTACTTTTTTTAAGAATTTCAAATGGGAGTCCATGATTGACTGTATTAGATGAGGCCATGAGATAGATGAAGGCCAAGACTGAATAAAACCATCAGTCTCATGCTATCAGAAGATTACCCAAAACCCAACAAAATTGTTATGTAAGTACTCTGGTGAGATCTAAATCCACAATGATGTGGAATGAAGACGTCATGAGACTATAACACCAGTACAGCTGTGTAAGTCCTACTTTCTCAATGATCTTACCTATTAGCTGGCTTTTTGAAGAGGAGGGTAATCAAAGCTTCTTTTAAAGTGGTAAGAAAACAGCATCAATGATGAGTAGACAATCCAGCAAAAAAATGGTCCAAGTGCCTCCAGGCAAGAGTTTGTTAGCCTAGATGGACATGGCTCAACCTACAAGAAGTAGAAAGCAAAGAAGTAACAATGACCATGACCTCATCATAGAAGAATCCATGACCATGACCTCATCATAGAAGAATCCATGACCATGACCTCTTCATAGAAGAATCCATGACCATGGCCTCATCATAGAAGAATCCATGACCAAGCCCTCATCATAGAAGAATCCATGACCATGCCCTCATCATAGAAGAATCCATGACCATGACTTCTTCATAGAAGAATCCATGGCCATGACCTCTTCATAGAAGAAACCATGACCATGACCTCATCATAGAAGAAACCATGACCTCTTCAAAGAAACCATGACCATGACCTCATCATAATCATCATAACTATGCTCAGTCTTGTAAAATCGGGGTTTCTGAAGCAAAGGTTCACTGCAGCTGTCATGTGTTGAACTTTTGAAAAGAAATGCCCCCCCCCCCCAATTTTGGTGACAGCAAGGCATCCCTGAGCTAGATGAGAGTCCTGCAATCAATTTGTTCATGCCTGGTGTGCTTTATTATACCATTCCTTCCTCCCCATGATGGGACTCAGGTGGTAAGCAGAGGGCACACCTCTCAACTTCTTTGTTCAAACATCAGGGACAAAGCTAAACATAATGATAGAAAAAGGCCCAAAATCAGGACAAGTTTTGAATATTACTCTAATTCACTTAGAAAGCTAATGTATAAAAAGGTTTTGTGTCGATAAGCATATTCTGAAAAATAAGAAGACTGAAACTCATTTGACCCTTGGTTATGACAGAATGCAACAGAGTAACTAAAAAATAATATAAAAGATAACTCAAAATATCTGGCTTTACTCACTAACTGTATTCCTCAGTGAGTTACAACAGAATCAATATTTTTACAAAGAAAAGTTCAGGACAAATGTGTGAGGCAAAATCAGAGGCCTTCTGCAAACTCAAGGACAGTTTGAAGATATGAGTGAGTGCAGTCCTACCTTTTATATGGAGTGACCTGGCCTTTCCATTGGAGCATTCCCCACAACCCTACAACCGCTCACTGAGCACCACTTCTATGCTGCAGGAGACAGTGAGTGTGGATTCATTACAACACCTAATGCTCCCTCTAGGTGGCACTCAAGTGGCAAGTCAGCCACTTCCCAACCTCCAGGATGGGTGAACCAGCAGTGACTGCTCACTTCCATCCTCTCCTGCCTGCTTGTACAGACTCCCTAGCAGCTAGTTGAACTTGCGTCACCTACATTGTAGTCAGGGTTTACCTATATGCTGTGGGACCTTTTACAAGATGGTAGATCTTTTGCATATATATGATCTGGAGCCACAACAGCCAGTTAGTCAGTACTGGCATTATTATACATCATAAGTAAGAAATCAGGATCACTGGCTCTATCCACGCTAAGGAGGTGGCTGAGTATGGGTGACTAGATGCCACTAGTTACATTTCTTATGTTCTTAAAGCTAATCAGCTCTGAACCAGGTGACATCACTGAGAGAAATCTAAGCCAAATTAAACCAGATTATGGTCTTACCAAGAGTCTGGGTCCACCACCAAAGTCCATGGCTTCCAGGCAAAAGTTAGAAGAGCAAGTTCAAAAACCATATGTTTAGCAGTGGAAACTACCTAAGTGAAGCCAAGGCTATTGAAAAAAATTATACATTGATAGGTTTCATCTTTAGCTGAGGCACTGCTGCCTGGCAGTTAGCGCAGAACATTAAGGCTCTGAGTTGTTACTGAGTTACTGCCTGTAATTCAGGGTATAGAGTTTAATGCATTCCACCTCTAGTTGCCTACTGTTATCTCTAAACACTTAACCAGACAGTGCTCCCAGGTTACCCCTAAAAAGAGGTTAGCAAGCCAATAAGTCCTCAAGACAACGATCTGTGAAATGCATTGGCTAAGTCAGTGAAGAGAATACTGAGCTCCTGCAAAAAAGCCCCCAAATAAGCAGATAGATAGCAAATAATGATACATCTACAGTTTACTATTCTCAAAAGAACAGACTCAGGCATTTACCATTCTGATATTAACCTGATTTAGATCAGCACTGAAACATGTTGTGACTTTCCCACCATCATTGTCATTAATATGAAGACCTATTTAGACAGCTGTCGTTAGATGCAGACTACTAATCCAGCCAGGTCTCCATGATAAATGGAAGGTCAGTTGCAA